>NW_006800251.1:438367-458958 GCF_000485575.1 Poecilia formosa | reverse complement strand
ATTCAGGAAAATAAAATAAAACTACCTTTCTAACAGATTTTAAAATAAACCACTATCATAATGGGCTACAGTACTACACCGAATTACGCTTTGAATAGTAAACACAGCGTTTTTTTGATTATTTATTGGAATCCACAGTGGAAAATTATTTTGAACATCAAAAGCCAGAACCCAAAAAATACAAGAAGTTTTGCAAACATTATCAATTAAGCGTTAGTTATTGTTATTAACCCATCCAGGGTCCCTATCTGCAGCAGCATATGGGCAAAAGGTAGGAGACGACCTGGACAGGTCACCAGTATGTCACATGACTACAGAGACAATCAGCCATGCACACACACACACATGCACGCACACACACACACACACACACACACGCATGGTGTTAAATTGGGTAGACCAGTGAACCAGAAAGTAACTGGTTAAAATCCATCACATGCAAATTTCATTCTGAAAGAGCCAGGATGTGAACCCAGAACCTTCTTGTTGCAAGACAACATTGATAAGAAGCATTTACCAAAGGACGACTAACTCTTATTACAAAATGTTTTGTTTTGCTTTCTTTTTTTTTTTTACACATGAATACATCATAATAATTTGTAGTTTTGTTGGGTTTTTTTTCACACCTGTTCTTCATTTCCTCATCAAGCTGCTGTCAATCCTTTTGGATCACCAGAATGGTAATATTAACCCTTTACTGGTTCCTGGTGTTTACCTCCATCTCTGTGCTGCCAAGGAAAGAAAATCCTGGAGCTTTCCAAAGAATCTGGAAGAAAAAGAGAACCCTTACCTGAATCATATATCTGATTCCAACGCTCGCCATTTGTGTGCCCAAAGTGCAGAAGCTTTCTGGAAAGACCAACTAATCTAGCAGTCATGTTTTTTTGGAATGTGGGATGATGTTGGAGTATCTGCAGAGTGCAGGGAGAATGCAAACTACATGAAAGAGCCGAGACCAGGACTTGAAACCAGGACTGAAAGGAAAAG
Source organism: Poecilia formosa (assembly GCF_000485575.1). Classification (NCBI taxonomy): domain Eukaryota; kingdom Metazoa; phylum Chordata; class Actinopteri; order Cyprinodontiformes; family Poeciliidae; genus Poecilia; species Poecilia formosa. The sequence continues at coordinate 457,971 of NW_006800251.1, read as the reverse complement.
CTGCTACTGAACGGTCAGAAGCTTGGCTGTTTGAACAGATTTGTCTTCCACTTGTTTAGATCAGTCAAATAACATCTCAGTCAGATCTCTGGCACTTATATGACAAAGTGTCAAATGTACACTGCCTGGCTCAAAAAAAGGTCACACGCGCTAAGATTTGTTGGACCACCTTTACCTTTGAAGAAAGCATACATTGTTACGATAAGCTTCTGCAACATCACAAGATTTCATTCCATCCACTGTTTCTTTAATTTTTCACCAAGATATTGTACTGTTGAGGGAAAAGTCCAACCAACGTGCAAAACATTCTCCAGAGCATCCCAAAGATTCTCAATGGGGTTAAAATCTGAACTCTGGTTAAAATGTTATGAAATTGTAAGAAAGTGGTTCAGGGAGCATGAGGCACTGGGCTTCACTTTGCCTGTCTTCTTACCCTGAGTCGCCCATTATCCTGGAAGAGGAAAAATCCAGATTCATGAGATCACATGACCTTCTTCCTTCACTCTAAAATCCAATCTTTATGATCCCTTGCAAATTGCTGTCTTTTCCTCTGGTTTTCCTCACTGATTGGTGGTTTTCTTCTGGCTACACAGATGTTCAGTCCCAATCCCTTCAGTTCCCTTCACATTGTGAGAGTGGAAATGCTCTTACTTTCACTATTAAACAACCCTTAGTTCTACTGTTCGTTTTATTTTGATTTGTCACCAGATGTTTAAGTGACCACAAATAACGATCATTCAAGGTTTTTATCTGACCACGTTTCTTCCTTAAAGATGATGGTTGCCTGCTATACTTCCAGTTTTTGCTCATGCTTTGGACAGTTCTCAACCCAAGTTTAGTCATTTCAGCAATCTTCGTCAGTGTTGTCTTTGCTTCATCTTTTTCACAACCGCAGGACGTGTCTTTCCTGTGGTTGTTGAAGACGTGAGAAGCTACTCCTTGCATCAGTTGGGGTTAAATAACTTGTTGCTAGCTGGAAGACAGTCTTTTTTTGATCAGGCAGTGTAAAGGTGACTTAAACTTGAAACATCCATTTGTCCTTCAGTTCCTTTTCCACAGGATGGTGCATATTTCCAGTGGCTAGTACCCTGGACACAGTCCATCACAGGGACCCATTCATTTACTTTACATTAAATGTTTACATGTTATTTATGTTTGGAACATTCAGATTACAGGCTAGCCCTCACACAAAGTTTAATATTTGTTTTAAACATGAAAATATCCCAAAAATGGGCGTGAACTTTGCATCGCAGAACTTTATGAAGATATGCACATCTCTGGGTGTTAAGCAGAGACCGCTGGAAGGTGCCTCTTCTCTCTCTGTAGTGCACATTAACAGGAAAATTATTGGAGCAGACGGTGACTCATTCTTGCACTTCCCTCCTGCTCCCAGACACCAGCAGATGTACTCATGGGAGACTTAATCTGTTTGTTTATAATTCATGCAACATGGTAATAATCAGACCTTTAATCTCCAAATGTTGTGTGCTGTTGACATGGACACACGTGGTCGTGAACTGAACAGACAGCCTCAGACGTCCCCCGCTCTTCCCCCCAAACATCATTGAGAGGAGACCTCACATGGCCAGAGGCTACGGTTGCCAAGGAAACGGCTTGTTTGGTGCAGTGTCCCGTGTCAGAAGGAGGGCTCTGTGAATGAACCCTGTGTTCAGGAAGTCTCTGGTTATGACATCATCGTTTTGGGTGAAAAAGCACCAAGTGGGCGTCGCCAGCGCCGCTCACACAGATATGCCTTGATGAGTCATTCGGCCTTTAGCGGCGCTGTGGTGTAATGGCTTCGGAGTGCACACAGATTCGCTGCGTGAAATCGGACAAGAATGAAAGTGAGTGACGACCGTGGCATTTCATTCAGATCACTTCTGTGTCGCTTACAACAAAAACAAAGACACGCAGGAACTCCGAAGTAACAGATTCTGCAGGAAGCAGAACAGTAGTTACAGTAGTTTTCCTCTGAAAACTGAGCATCAGTTGCTCAGAGACATGAGTTAGTTTCACTGGATTCTGGTGGGTAAACACTTTCCATACTCACCAGGTGGAGCATAAAACCCTAATCCAAATAAACGCAATAATTAAGTATACCAATCTAATGTTTGGTTTAAAACTGCTGTTTCTTGCCACAGGATATGCCTTTCAGATGTCTTTTTCAAGCAATAAAACCAGATACAGTCTTAAACCTGCCACTACACAGGGCTGAACGCACATGTGAGAATGTGGGGTTCAGTTTGTGACGGATTAAACTCGGATTGTAGGAATACTGAACGCAGAGAGCTGCAGTTAGGAAGCCACGGTGGAGCGGTGAGCTCTGCCGACGCCCTGCAGAGGGAGACAAAAACATATGAATGAGTTTCAGGAGCACAGGGAGCCGTTCAGCAGCACTCCAGCAGAATCAAGAGACAGCTAATGAAGTAAGTAGGAAACACAAGAGCTCCCTCTGAGGAATAATGGGAACACTGAGTACTTTTCTTTTTATCCACTGGACTGGAAAATTCAGACACATTACAGAACTGAGAGGGAATCTAAAGATGGAGAGATTAGAAACGTCCTTTCTGGCTTTTATAAGACATTTTAGCATTTCAATTAATTTAATAGATTTGACAGCTTAAAATATAAACGAATCAATCATTTGTTTTGTTTGATACCATCCATTCAAACATCCACCCCCTTCTCACTGATCTTCAAAACTGTCCACTCCTCTTTTTCTGAATCCCATCTTGATTAAGCATCATCTGTAAATGTTTTCTCCAGAGGTGGAACCTTGACTCTAAATCTGTTTTTAATCTAGAGAGGATTTCAGTAAGCCCTAAAACATTCCCCCAGATCTTCTTTACTAATTTTATGCTACAAAGCACTTTGACTTTTTAGTAACACAGTAAAAAGCAATGGTTCTATTCCAAGCTCCCCTTTTGATGATGGAAACTTTTCCATCACTTTTATGTGGGATCCCCCAAGGCTTTGTTCTTGGTCCTTATGGGCTCTATTTAAAATATAAAACCATGAAGTCTCATTTTGTTGTTTTGCAGATGACTTGCAGATTTACCATACACTGAAATGTATGACTTCTCTGAAGGATTTACTAGATTGGTTGGAGGACTGTAATGTAGTGGCTTTAAACTTTCTTAATCTAACTGAACAGGAAACTGAGGTCATTGTGTTTGGTCGCTGTGACCCTCACAACTTCAGCCGTTTAGACATTTGTAAAAACAATTAAAAAAAATAATTTAAAAAAACCTTTTCTAGAAGCGGATTAGGAGAGATTTTTGACATTAACTTTTGATAAGCAGGTGAAATAAGCTTGTTTATTTAACCTCTGGCTCCTTGCACAAGTTAAGCTACTCCTCAGTTTCTGAAACATTTAAAGGAGCTATTCATGCATCCATCTAATCTTTCCTTGACTATTGGAATACTCTTTCTTCAATTGGTGAATTGACTGCAACTGGTCCAAAATACTATGGCTGTAAGCACAGCAGGTGATGTTCATCCAAGTAATGAGGGTGGGTGTGGTCTAATGGGGTCAAAACCCTATATCAAGGTGTGCATAATTATTTGTCAGTTTCTTTTCAGTGAGCCAAAAAAGAAAATAAACTGACTGTTTAAAGTTCCTCAGCGGGCTGCAGCACTTATCACAGAAGCATGAACCGTTTTGTTTCAAATAGAAAATAAAGTAGCAAGAAATGTGTTGAGAAAAAAAGATGCAAATTAAACGGCAATTTAATTTGCATGACAAAACATGTTTTTCATTTAGCTGTAATAATTTTACACAATAATAGTTGCCCAGCAATTCTGTACACAAAGATATTATCCTAAGAAAGCCAAAACCTGACTTTTACTTTCTAAATTAACAGCTTAGGTTGACTAAGAAAACTGTGGTTGATGATTAATAATAATAAAAAAAATCCACAAAAAATAAGACTGGCCTGATAATTGTGCACACTGTGTATTCAGATAAACACAGAGTCTTTGAGTTCATGGCCATTAAAGCTAGTAATTGCTAAACTCTGGTCAAAGGCCAGTTTTATATTTCTCTACTTTCAAAATGCTTTAGGAAAGAAATATTAGAAAAAATAAATTCTGGTAAAGCATGTATTTTTTATATTTTAACTAAAAATATTTTAAATATTTTAATATTTATTTATTTTAATTAAACAGACATCAACAGGTGCAGAATTACTCTGTACAGTAGTTGAAGTAATATTCTTTGCAGGTTCTCATTTTTTCTGCTTTTTTTTTTTTTACAAAACCAAGAGTAATCTTCCACAAGCTTTCCTTTCCTTTTTTCTCAAAGTGACCTCTCAGAATGCAGTATCTAACAAAAGAAAGTTTGCTGATGAAAAGACGACCAAGGCTTTGATACAACCATCCCTGAATCAAAAAGGTCATCTGTGTCCAGTCTAAATGACCACAGCCCAGGAAGATGAACTCTGCGGCTTTGGAAGTTCGATTTCACAGAATATCAAAAGTTACATCAGTGTTGCTCCTTGGCCTTCTCTTCACGCCACCTTTGAAGTTCTCCGCTTTGTCTTCATCTGCCTTTCAAACACCTTCTGGATCAGAAGTCTGTGTGTTTTGAGTTCAGCTCACCAAAATACAGTTATGTTCATAAAAATGGAATATTGTATTGTAGTTTAATTGCAGACAGGCTGAGGTGTTGAAGCCTCTATTACTGTTAGTTGTAATGATAAACCACGTTATGCCAATTATACCAGGTTAATAAAATACATTTTAATACAGACGTGAGATTAATGAAAACTAAATTTAATATTTGCTGAAATGTTGTTTTGTTTTTATTCTGGAACAAAATTCCAGTAAGTAGAAATTATACTCCATTGCACATGTGTCAAACTCGAGGCCCGTGGGCCAAATCCGGCCCGTCATAAACTTTTATGAAAATAACCGTTGTATGTTAATATAAAAATTTATCAATCAAATGGAAGCAGTTTTCAACAACAGAAAATTACAGCCATGGGATTTACCAGAATAATTCCGAATTTAATCTTCTAAGATCAAAAGTTAGAATTCTGAGAAAAAAAAGTCAAATTTTTTTCTCAGAATTATGACCTTTGATCTCAGAAGATTAAAGACAGATTCTTTTTTTCAGTGCCAAATTAGATCAATGTGAAATGATGTTCAGCATCACTAAAATTTAAGAAGTGCTCGTTGAATGCAGAAGCGGCTATTCATTAAAATTTAATGAGATTTACCAAAACGTTTTACCACAACCGGCCCTTTGAGGACATTCATAATCTTATAGACCAAAATAAAAATGAGTGTGACATCATTGCTCTAACATATTTAGTATGACTTCAGTCTACCTCACTATGACTTTTCCAGGTTTAAATAACATTTTACCTCCTTACAAACAAATCCTTGTATGGACTTGGCGCCACTCATCTAATCAATGTGTCAAAACTCTGCAAATCATCTGCAGCAATCGCTCAAGCATCAGGGATATTTGTGAAATTGTTTTTTGTCTGAGGTATTCAGAACCTTTAAACTTTTCCACAGTTTAAAGGTTCCACATTAAACCCCCAAATTTCCTGTATTATTTTGACAAGCATGAAGCAATTCATTATTGTGGAGATTTAAAAAAAATTGCTGCAATTTTTCTATTTCTAATGAAAGTTTACTCTTCTACCACTAAAATTCAAGAATGTCCAAAATAAAGTCCAGGATCATTTACAAATCATTTGAAATTAATAGCTGCTAGTAGTTAATTTGAATAAGTTGGAAGAAGAATATGATTCTTAATGAACTGTGAAACTTTAAGTGCACAAATAGATTACCTCAAAGTCTGAGTACAAGAGGAGCTATAAAGAGTAGAACAAGTTGTTTAAGTTGCTGAACACTTTATCACCAGGTGGTGAAATCCCACTCTCTTGTTTGAAGGTGAGCGGTGACATCAGCGCTGCAGTGGACCTGCTGCTCATTAAATCAGAGGAAACAGGCTCCACTGGTAAATACAGCAGCCGCCCACCAACGGTACAAGCAACAACTGCTCCATGGATCATTTCTGTGCTTCTATGCTTCCCACCGTCAGAAATGTCAAAGGTCTTCTGTTTGCATAATCCCCTGACAGTGGAATAATTGGGAAGATATATATAAACCTAGATTTATATAAGACACAGCTTTAATGATAAATGCATTACTATGTATTTTATGTAAGGTCATTTATGCAGTAAAGCAGTTTGTCTGAAAAGTAGTTATAGACTTACAGCATGAAACACAAAGATTCATAAAAGTTACCAGAGCGAGATTTGAGATGCTTTTCTGCACAAACAGGTTTCACTTCGTTACTTCACTTTGTTCTGGTATTTCTTGTTTCCCACGTTTGACTTTAAGCCCCCACCAGTGGGTGGGAATTTGTTTTGTCTGTTAAAAGTGAGCAGATGAGTGGTGAAGGTAAGGTAGTCAACGAGGTTGTGAACACAATGTCATATTTATGATAAGACCCCACCATCACCGCCGCCCCCACCTCTAACCAGTTCCACTGGTTAAATGCACAATGACAACTTTAAAGCTACAAAACCCAGACAGCCATAAGAGGACTGAGTAATGAGCCCTTGATCTTACAATTTGAAAATTAATATAAACATACTTTTACAGGGACCAATAAACTCAAACAAGTTGGCAAAGAGGAAAAGAGTAACCAAAAGATTTAAAAAGTACATTGGACACTTCACACCTTTCTATTAGCGGGTTAGCATTCTCCTACTTGCACATTTTTCTGTGGAAAGTAATTCCAAATTCTTTGCAGAAAATTACAGATATGAAATTAATTTATTATTGTGTAGTCTACATAATAATAAATTATTTGTATAGACAAATTTTTTCTATATAATCTGTGTCAAGACTTGAGAATTGATGTTTCAAGTCTCTCTCTAGCTAAGTTTGAACTATTTTACTAAACATAATGAGCGAAAACATCAGTTTGCAGATTAATAAGTTGGTAGATCAATACCTCCAAAATCTTTTTGCTGGAAATTCATTGTCTGGAAATACATTGTCTGGCTGAAGGAGGCTGAATACAAATGCACTCCACACTTTTCAGATTATTAATAGAAAAATAAAAAAGTTAAAAACATCTGTTGATGGTCTTTCACATAAAATTAAAATAAATATTTTGAAGTTTGTAACATGAGAAAATATGAAGAGTTTCAAAGGCAATAACGACTTTTGTCAGTAACTGTCATAAAGCATTTAAAGTAAATTTTATTTAACATGTTTCTTGTTGCTCCTTATAATGGGATGAAAACTCATTGCATCACAGGATGTCTGAAGATTAATGCTTGAAGTCTTAATTGAAGAGAAAGTGGTGACCTCATGATGACCTCATGGAGCAGTAACTAACATAATTTCCTCTCTTTTATTTACCTTTTAGCAACACAGATTGCAGTGCAGAGCGGACAATAAAGTAGATTCCTTTTCAGCTTGTTCCACCTTCTCTGTAACTGTTTATTTTATTTACTTCTGTACAGCTAATCGGTTTTTGTCTGAAGTTGGCAGAGTAACATCATTCACTGTTTGTTTATAATGCAGCTTTTGCTCTCTAACCGTCGTCTAAAAGCATTAAGTGCTGCCAGTAATTCAAATGACAATGATTCTCATATTTCACTTGAGATTATTTAAAGCGATGCTTCCAAGGCGAGAGAAAACGGTCTCATTCGTTTCATTTTAGAAGTGAAACTCTTTGGCAAACACCTTCATTCTGTCTCTTTCTATTTCAGTTGCCACTCATATGGGGAATGCACAGACAAGTATGCAGAAGCAAAGAGTAATATAAAATGTGTTACTTTCTTCATTTGCAAGTTTGATGCTAGTTGCAGTCTCTCGTGTTTCTGTTCTGTTGAAGATTTCTGAAAGTGAAATTCTGTCATCTATTGCCTGATGATTCTGATACCTCAGATATTATCTCCTTGCAAGCTGCAGAAGATGGTGTGCAATCCAGATTTGTTTGAACAAGATGACTGTGCTAAAATAGGAGCTTCTGTGAGGTTTTTGCAAAAAAGAAATAAAAAAAATCATGATTTCATTTATTCAAAATTAATTGTGGGTTTATTATTTAATTTAGCTTAATCAGACTGTTAGTACTTTAATATCTGCATTACACAATCTCTGTAGACCATCAAAAGTTATTGGTTCTCTTGTGTCCAAATTTTCTTCAGCTCACCAAACAACGTTCTGCATATGATTCATACCTGCAGTCTGAGCCAGACATGGAAACAAATAATTGATTTAGTAAAAATGAAACAAACAAAAAAAAAACCCTGTTATTTCTTAGTGTAGGAATTATTTGGGTCACCAAATATGTGGTTTGGATTTTTTAAAACTATGTCTCAATTTGAGTCAAATAAAATATAATTTTCTTTTAACTTTTAAGTGTAGAATTGTCTCTAAAATTGTTTCTGCTTAACTATTGGAACTGATTTTGAATCTTAATTACTTTAAAAACCAAACTTGGTAAACATTTTAATTCAAACATGTTAAGATAAGACATACAGACCAAACTGGACTTGACATGAATGTAACTTTTTATATTTATTTTTGCAGAACTTGTTCATTTGTCTCAAGATTGTAAGTATCATACTGTCTTTCAAATAGCATAAACTCTTTTTTTTCACTCAAATAATTGTTCTAATCTGTCTTTTAAGAGGGAAAAAGTAGCAACGAGGGAAATATCCAATCTACCAAGTGGGGAGGCAACAGCCAAAACATCCTGTTAATTAATCACAATTAGGCATGAAGTCTAAGACATAATGTGCAACCAGCTGAGAGTGTTTAATTGCATTAATCCCATGAAACCAGCAGGCTGTAAAGTTCAGATGTAGAAACATATATATCACAGATTTTTCTTTAAAAGCTGAGTCATGGTAAATATTTATGTAATGCCTGTCATTATTCCAGAACATAAAAAAGACATAAACACATCTTCAGTTTTTTTCTTCTGATTGAATGGATGTTTGCCAGACATAATAATGGCCCAAAAAACATCACAGAAACACAAGATCCTAAAGAATACAAAGCAGAGTGGATAGTGGATTGTTTTTAGAAGGAAGCTGTTATTTTCCACACCTATAATAAAAGTCTTGATAATCAGCTTTATAACACTGACAGGAGTTGTTGACTTATAAAGCAAAGTAGATTTAAAGAGCAACAGAAAATAGGATTGGATTTTAGAGTTTTTCATCCTGTAATTCACCTTTTTTTCATTATTTAGCATTCATTTCTTGTGAAATATAATCACAAAACACAGATGCCCCTGAAAGAATCCTGAAAAAAAAGAAGAAGAAAGAAGCATGCTGCCTGATGGAACTAATGAGGCTCGTCTAATTGGGTATTCAGTTATTCTAAGCCCTTTGACAAACAGGTCATGCTCAGTGTTCCGCCTGGAGGGAACGGTTAATCATCCTAAATACATTGGGTCTAATTAAAAATATCCACCATGGGGTAACATAATGCAAAACTCAGCCTGACTGGATTTCACACTATGAACATCACTAAAAGAAAAATATGCAAAGCTTTCTGTTTTGATTTTTTTATCCAATAAACATTTTTCCCCCTTTTTTTTTCACATTGCAATAAATACATCTTTACATACAGGACCCAGCCGCTGACTCATGTTTCAATTCTTACATAGCAACAATGTGGTCTCCATGGAAACTGAATTAAACTTCAGACAAAGGATATTTATATCATATCATCAGTAACAGAATGCAATCATTCTTTAAATAGTAATGATTTCCTCAACTAAGAGCTGATAGTTTTGATTTGCAATTTGAGGCACTCCAACAGGCTCTTACATGTGCCACTTAATCACAAAAAGATTGCAAAGTGATTTTTTAATTGAGAATCTTTATAGTGCATGTACCCTTTTAGTTCCTTTCTTTCTTTCTTTCTGGGGCAAAATGTTCCAGTTGTAAATCTTAAAAACCTCTCTCTTTTAAGTATATTCCTGGCTTGTTAAATGAGAACAAATAATTTTAAACACATGAATAATTAAAAAGATAGTTTTGTTTTATCAAAAAGACATTTGTGACAGAACTTCAGTAACATTTTTACTAGATAATTTTTTAAAAAAGTGAATAACAAATCAGTTCAAAATGGGCAAAACAACCGGTGGTGGGAGAGTATTCAAATATTTTACTTAAGAAAAGTAAAGAGTAGGTGTCCAAAGATTTACTCGAGTAAAAGTAACTTGTGGGTACAATGTTTTTATTAAAATGCATAATCCAAATTACTTACAAGGAAACAATAGATCTTCTATTGAGAGTGAAAAAGGCAACAAAGGAATGTGACAATAAACAATTTAATCAGAAATGTGGCTAAATTTATCCAGAAACCTGGATAATGAAAGTGGAATCAACAGAGAAGTTGTCAAGATAACACACTGAATCTTAAATATTAGCATGATATATAAAATAAAAGGTGACTGCAATGCTTTGCAATTAACTGTTAATACTACAATAACTAAACATCAAGGTCCAAGGGTCAGGAAAAAGGTTAATTAAAACAATAGCAAGAGAGTGAGAAATAGGTTATGCTAGCTTGACTTTGACAACTTTAACATGTAGATGTGCTGCAGAACTCAGTGTGTTTCAGTTCAGCAAATAAAAAGGCAAACCACACTCTAACTGTCTGATCATCAACACAGCTGGGGTTTAATTAACCACTGCTGGGTTCAGACGATCACTTATTTATAATCAGAAACTAAACATCACATCTCAAAAAGGGAACATCTGTAAAGGACTGAATGTTCAGTTTTTGTGTGGGAAATGTTTGGTGTTTTTTGGTGTTAAATTCTGATACTATTGTAGAGCTGTTGTCAGTCAGTTTCCATGGCAACTTGTCGGTATGTAGCTTAGCAGACACTGAGCGTGAGAAGAAAGAAGAATACAGTTTTTCTGAGTTTTTTTTTTCTTTTGTGTGGCGCACTGCACTAAATTAATAATACCTACATCTCCAGGTTTCATTTTGTAAACAGATTTGTTATACTGTGGCAGCGCGGCTACAGATGGCAAGTAAACGAATCGTCTTTTTGCCCTCCAGCATTGTGATGTAAACAGATGTAAACAATAACATGCAATGTGTCTCTACTCACTTTTAGCCTCCGAGTGGCCAGACTGAACTTTCACTGCTTTTAAAACACCAATGAACAGTACATGTTTGTCATTTCTCAACTCTTGCAGTTATCAGATGGTGCAGTTTTCACAGCCATGAGTCTTGCTGCTGTCCTCAAAGCCAAAAGTCATCAGCAGCTCCCTGCCAGCAGGATGACTCCTAAAACCTGGCTGCACAGTTGGAATTCACACATTCCTAATATCCTAACAGGAATTTTTTTTTTTTCTTACAAAAATTGCTGAATGAAAAATGAAAACTAGAAGTTATCAAACTCAGTTAGGATTAATAAAGATTCACAGTTTTTTCAGATGAATAATGAGAGAGAAGTTTTTATGCCTTTCTTGAGATGATGATGTCACGGCTTTGTAAGCCTCTGATAGGGTAAGCACAACACGTGAGTTAATTATGGTTTTATACTGTGGATGTATTCTAAGGGAACATCTCAAACCCACTTATTCTTTGAGAATTTCATGAGAAATTAAAATGAAATTGGTCAATCAAGACAACAGAAAGAGAGTTATAGATCTCCTTAGGTACAATTTCCAGATGCTTAGAGGTGAAGCACATCCTGAACTACAAGCAGCATGGGAATATCCAGCCGTCATTCCTTTCAGAAAGGTGACATGTCCCAGACATGAATATAGTTTTATGTGACAAATGTATTTTTTTTAATCCCAAAAGGCAAAAACAATTTTTAGAGAGTGTCATTATCCACAGTGAAACAAGTCCAGCAAATAAATAGGAAATGTAAATTTCCAAATTTGAAAAACACTCAAAGCATTTTTTAACAAATGGTTTCTGTCATTATTCTGGGATTCAGCAAATATAAATAATTTTAGGAATCCTAAATGACCTAAACCAGCAAAGATTTCCATCTGTGTGCAGTTAATCTATATTATGTGTTTCACTTGGTGAGGAAGTTTCTAAAATAAATGGGTTTCTCATCTGAAATTCATACTGAACATTAGAAGCTCAATATAAGAACGCAGATTGATCTTGCACAGTTCAAACTAAATATCTTGAGATAATAGGAGGCAAAGACGGTTAAACTACTTACACAATCAAAAGTGAAAATCTTCATTCTGCAGCAGCTAAAGCATCACAGAAATGTTATGCATGGGGCTGAGACCTTGAGCTATTTTTAGAAACTCTTCCATGTGAACTCCCGACATATGAACGTGTGAATCTGCACAGTCTTTATTACTGCACTGCTGCTGTTTCCTGCTTTGTTTTAAGGAATGAGATTATTTCTGTCACCAAAAGCTGCAGCTCTCTAACGGTAACATGTCAGCTGGATGTTTTTCTGTTTTGTTTGTTTTTTGTTTTTTTACAAGACAAAAGAAATCACGCTTGTGATATATTTTTGGTTTCTTTTGCTTTTTTTTCTTTTAATTTGATTTTCCTTGATTGTCAACTTGTAAATTTTTGCTTTGGGCAAACGCTTTGTATTTATACCAAAGTGAAGTTGTATCTGAAACAAAAATCCTGATAGTCGTACAACTGCAGGAAGAAACTACAGAAAGCAAGAACAAACAAGTAAATTGTGCTTTAAATGTTTCAAATGTGCCTAAGTAACTATCTCAAGCTATTTAGAATTGAGAGTATTTGTAAATATCTGATAGTTTTTGATGTACACACACATTAATAAAACCCATTTGTCAGGTGAAAACAAGAACAAAGGGTAATAAAGTGTTGGAAATCTACAGCCTTGCTTTGAAAAGCAGAAATATGAGAAATCTAATTTAGCTGTAAGCTTCACCTGGATTTACTGTTATAGGTTGAGACAGATTTCTGCAAAACCTTTTACTGACTACCATGCAGCTCTTTACGTGAACTGCATAAGGCTCTCACTAAAAGCAGGAAAAAGTCTTATTATGACTTCACTCCACCTTATGTTCATGCCGTATTTCTGAGCTTACATCTATTTCCCCTCAGAGCTCCAGGTCTGATCTGCCCTAATACCTTTTTTCTTTTTTTTTCTCTCGGTGAAATCAAAGGGCATCAGAAAAAGAAAGCAATAATGCAGAAGTCTTCACGCCTTCGGAGGTGTGTTTACCGAGCTTCCAGCCCGGGTGTCAAGAGACTGAGGTGTGCTCGGTCGTACAGGAAAGCTAAGGAGCTGCAGGTCTGCTCCAAAACTGTGACTAATCTTCTGAACTTCACTCTCAAAACAAGCTATTTCAAGCTCGCTTGACATAAAATACCTGTCAGCTTTTAAGGCTACTGAATAGTGACTGTATACTGATTTCAACTTGATTTGCTTGTCATTTATTGTAGATAAACAGTCATAATCAATAAGTTAAATCATCTGTTCCAATTACACTGAACTTCCTTTAAGCTGGTACTAAATATACTTTTCATAATGCCCACATTTCTGTATCTAAATATGTTTTTTTATCATTTTGTTGTAATATTCTAACCATATGTATCATGTTTTGTTTAGCTAAAAGAGGAAAATAATCATAACTAACAGAAATAAAGGATCAAAACATAAGTCTCTGTGAAATTTAGATATATTAAATATTATATGAATTGAGCTACTAATGAAAACAGCCTTAAGATATTTCTGTTTGACAAAATATTTGATTAATTTTCTTGGATATTGGTTTAATCTCATTTATTTATTTATTTTTAGCCATTACAATTACTTAAGACACAAAGGGCATCATAAATAAAAACTATTATTATTACTACTGAAATAAAATAACTTTTGAGTAATGTTCTAATTTACTGAATGTGTCTTTGTGTTAAAATGTACCAAGAAACTACCTTACAAAAAACATAGAAATGGAGACAGTTAGCTTTCCGACTAAACAAATGCACACTTTGTCCTTTTGTCAAGCAAACTCAATTGATCTGAGTTATGTATCTTACTGAACTAAGTTTTAAAATATACTTTTGAACTAGCAAATTACAGTTGTAGCTTTGCAGTTGTCCTGCCCTTTCCACTTTCAGGCCATGAACTGAACAGTTCTTAATGAGACGTTCAAAGCTTGGGAAATTGTGTCATAATCTACATTACACTGTAGTGGTTCGTAATATAAAATCCCAATAAAATACATTAAAGAATACATTGAAGTTTCTGTTTACTTGGGATCTGAATACTTTCACAAGGTATTGTTGATAAAAAAATCGACTTCTTTTAGATGCAGCCTTTCCTCAGGTTCCTCATTTTCAGACGCACCGGCTGTTCCTCGTAATGTGTTAATATATGTTAAATATGGGCTGTGATGTTGCTTAGTGAACCATGTGAGAATACTACAGCGTTGATCCTCGCTGCTGGGATCTGTGGATGTGACCTACAACTAAAAGACCCATTAAAAGCTGATCTAAAAGCTCTGAGATCAGCCCAGTTTGAGTCAGTGTAATTAAGCAGCTCCTTACTGCCCATTATGTGGACCTTCATGTCGTCATATTGCTGCATAATTTGCTTTGAGTGAAGGCTGGGAAAAGTGAGCTTCTTTTTTAGGAATGTTCTCACCACAGATGGACCAGTCCACCTGCCAAAGGAGGTTCTAAATAGATTCCTGAGCAACTACAGGGTGGAATTGGTTGAGCATCCAGGTGGGTAATTTGACATTTAAAGGGCTTCAGGCTGAGCTGTAAAGTTTCAAAGGAATCAATTTGGCTACAAGGACTCACTGAAAATATGACAAACCCGACTAAGATCATTTTCCTCTAACATCTGACATCAGATGGGGTTTTTTTTAGTACCCATCTCCTGTAGAGCTTCAGTGTATTTTGAGGTTTTCAGTGAGGCACTGATTGCACAGATCTTAAAGTCGAAGAAATATATATATATTTTTAGAATCAATATTTAGTTATTTGCAGTGAATCTGTCTAGCTTTTTATGTATGTGGAGCTTGATGTTGGAAACATTTTGACCTGGCAGCTGTCAGAAATAGGCTTAAGTCACAGACACCTCCCACTCATTTCCACGCCGTCACCCACCGTGTTCTAACTTCTCTGCTCTGTAACTCTTGCTTTATAGAATAGACAGTGCTGGGAAAGAGGAGCTTTCGCCCCTTACAGATTTCTTTTTTTCACATCTACATCATCATTTTTTAAGTACCAGTCAAAAGCAACCTTAAAAGGCACAACATGTAGTTTTTAGATGATGATTTTACCTATAATTTGGGGAAAAACATTACAAACTAAAGCTAATAACTGGCTATGCCACCTTTTGTTTTAGTACAGACCCACTTAATAAATCAGGATAATATTAAAAAGTCAATTTATTTCAATAACTCATATACAGATTAGACAAAGACCAACATATTATCACCTTTATTTTTCTTTTAATCATCGTGATTTTCTGCTAACAACTAATGTAACTTATAGATCAATATCAGAAATGGTGAAAGAGAAGCTATTTTAAAAGGTGCAAAACCTTTTCAAATTACCAGCTGTTTCCATTGACCATAAAATTGCACAAATTGCATTTAAGAAAATGGAATCACAGCAATTTAGAAAAAAAAACCTCACATTTTTTGATAAAATGTTTTTGCCTTAGGATGAGGTGGTTTTTCAAAACTATTACACCAATGTGAAAGGAAACACATTTTCCCATGACAACACATCATGTTATAAACAATTGGATGTTACAACTGACTGAAAAGACAAAGAAGACAACAGGATGTGGTAGGAAGATAATGATGTTTTCTAACCACTTATCTCATGAACAAAAACTTATTCACGTGTGATTTTAATTGCATTGGATGATGTTTTTTGACATTACTGGAATATCAACAACGTGTTTCCATTTGTAATGGGAACACAGCTACTGATCTTCATTCACACTCAAAGAAATCCTGTCATTTGCACTTCCACATGAGTTCAGCTGCAGAGGATTAGGATTAATCTCACAGTAAAACAGACACAGCTGATGCCATTTCTTCCAGTTCTCTTTCTTTCTTGCGTGTGGATCAATAGCACGTTGCTGTTGAGTTTTCTCAACAAAAAATGCTAAATGCGTAAAATGTGTCATATAACTTCAGTTTTATTTTGCTTTAACTAATTGTTTGTCATTTAAATGCATGTGAAACTTAAAAATGGCACCGGTTGGTCCCAAATGGGCTGATGCAACTGAGTCACTTTAGACTGTCTTCGCTCATTTGCACAGTTACACCTATGTCAACACTTCACCCCTGCTAAAGGTGTGTGAAAATTCTTAGAATAAATTCATCTTCCTTTGCAGGAACATAATGTGAAATTATCAAAAAATATATTCAGACTGAGAAAAAAAAAATGTGTCAAATAACTGTTAACAAAATCACTGGTGTTATTTCCTTTGCAGATAATAACTTTGGCAACCATCTTTTGTTTTCTCCGACAGCACCGAGAAAGAGAGGTTAGCTATTCCTCTTCATAATCTGTCTGGATTATCCAGAGTCTGAGTTGGACATGAATTGCATATTCATCCTTTACTTCAAATTAGTTAAAAACACATTAATCAACATTAATCAACATGTTCTGTAGTATTTATTTATTTATTTTTGCCTTATATGTTGATGAAGATAAATGAAGTCGTATCACCTGAGTGGATGATTTTTAATTGCCACAAATCAGTGTCTGCATAACTTTGTATAAGTCTAGGCACATTTTGTCAGGTCATCGCTGCCATGGTAACACTTTATTTGAAGGGGCGTGGATAAAACTGACGTGACCCACCTGTTTAGAGTTGCTTATGGCTAAATTAGGGTTAGAGTGTGGGTTTGATGTATTCGATTTTTTTTAATGTTTTTATCTTTAGTTTTTATGTATTCAATGTTTTTAATGTTTTTTATTAATTTCTTTTTATTTCTCTTTCTCACTGTTTATCTTTTTAAATCTTTTTTAAAATGTCTTTCTCTTTCTCACTGTTTTGGTGATTTTAATGTTTTTATCTTAAAAAAAAAAACAGTCCGAGAGGTTAGAGTCCTTGTCAAACGGCATTTTGACTAAAGTCCAAAGGGTTGGAGTCCCAGTTGACGGAGTCTCAACTAAAGTTCTACAGCTTTTTATTTCTCTTTCTCACTGTTTACGTTTTAATTATGTTTTTTTTAAATCTCTTTCTCACATGCTGTTTTTATTTTAATTATGTAAAGCACTTTGAAATGCCTTGCTGCTGAAATGTGCTATACAAATAGAATTTGATTGATTTGATTGATTGATTGATGACATGACAACAACTGTCATGAACAGGAAGAAGTCTTTATAAATGTTTATGACTGTCGTGAGGTGTTATTCTGTGAATAATGACATTTGTGGTCCAAAGTTGACACTTTTAAAGGACTTTTAATGCAATTTTTCATGCAACTTTGCTTTAAAAGTGTCATTATTTACCAAATACTGTAAAGTTTACACTTTTTCATGTACTTTTACTGCAACTTTCCATTACAAATGTAATTATTTACCAAACTTCATGACAACAGTCATAAACATTTATAAAGACTCCTTCATATTTATGTCAGTCTTATGCACACTCCTTCAAATAAATGTTACTGTTTCAAAGCAGGTAGATTTCCTGACTCAGGAATGTCAGCACAGACATGATTTAGATGAATTTTATGTTCTGGTGTCTTTCCCATTTTGAACAGTGGCTCAGAAATTTGTGTCACATTGTATTTATACAAAAGAGGAACAGGCAGTCATAAATTACTAAACGTGTTCAAGAACACAATTAAAATAAAGTAGAGGGAGATGTTTTGGTGACATTTATGTTACAGGTGCAATGAATAGATCATTAACAACATTATTCTCCACAGAATTTACTCTTTAAGGTTTGATCTCCTTATGAAACGACTGGAGTAGAAAAATAATTTATTTCAAGGCTTTTTAGAATCAGATCTCTTCTGCTCCTCCTAAAGCAGCATACCTTCTTCCTGGCACAGGGTCACGTAATAGGAAAATTAGATGATCCGTCTTTTTTATCCTCCTACACTCCTCTTCCCAGATAATTAGACTTCCTACAGCACAGATTGCACCTATACTGGAACTCTGAGCAATTTCTCAAGTATAGTATCACTTTAGGTCAGAAACAGTCATTAAAAAAAGTGCATAATGAACATGATCCTCATTACCATTAAGAATTTGTCTAAATTATTTTAAAAATTAGTTTCAACAGCAGCTGACACGCTCAGAGGTTTTCATCACAAAGGAAGCCATTTTGGTTCCTCTGATGACAATAGCACATTAGAGAGCAGCAGCTGTTGAACTAATGCAATAATGGAGTAAAAGAGACTGTTTGCCTGTTTGAATGGAAATAAAGAACTTATTCAGAAAATCCCTCCCACAGTGTGTTCACCCCCTGTGACTCTCTTCATGGTTGAAACTGTAGAGCCTTAAAGTGCTTGAATGGCTTTTTTTCTACTTAAATCTTTCTCACTGCAGCGCTGAAATGTCTGTGTATCAGTTCAGGATTAAAATAATGGTTGGAGCAATTTGAAAGCCACATGCTTTTAGAAAATCAATGGTAAACTCTTGAAACTTTGTGGGTATGTCTTTGTGTTTAATGTGGTTACAAGTTGTTTTTTTCCCCACAGACTGAGTGAGTTAGAGTCTGAGTGGTCCTGTCCATCTGATCGATAAACCTCTCATACGTCCATTCAGCCATTGATCAACTTTAAGAGAGATGATCTAGTTTAAAAGACGCTTACTAAGCATTTACTTCAACATTTTAGTTCTTCACTACCCAGAAGTTTTTGCAGAGGTTTGGTTTGACACAGTCTGGAGGTTGCCTCACTGAACAGCAGTTATACAAGGCTATGTAGAGTGGCTTTTTTTTTATAGTATTATTATTGATTTGCTGTAGCACTATCAGTAAAACAATAAATGATTTTTCCGGAAATGCTCATGAGAAATGACCAAAAATTACCAAAAAGGGTGCAGAAATGTCTAAATTGCCTCCAGTAATCTTACAATTATAAAGACCACTAACAGAAAATACAGTTCAAAGTAAACATAGTTATGTTTATTGCTTAACATGAGGTACAAGAGTTTATAAAAATTGGTTTGCATACATTTATGTAACTGGTAATATCTTAGCATTTTTCTGTTTCAGAAAAAGATGTTTCAAAAAAAGGATTTTAATCTTTGCTCACCTCAGTGTCAGAAGTTTTAAAGTAGAAGTATTATGAAAGCAATTTTAACATAATATTTTAATACCATACCTGGAGTGTTGCTTTGTTCCTTTCATGCATTTTGGAAAAATACTTTAACCTCCCTTGGCACCCATTTTGGTCTCATCTCCCCTTTTCCACAAAGATCCTCCTCAGAGCTGCAGTTTCCAAGCTGAGCTTCCACGTTAGTGATCTCTCATCCCCACTCAGCTCCTGCAGACTAGCCAGCAGCAATTAGCAAACACTGCATATCAGTTGAGCTCATCATATCATCAGTCCAACGCTGGTAAAACGTTGTTAAAGGCTTAAGCAGGAGCTTCTTAAAGAGACAGAGGCCCAATTTCAATTCTGAAGTCAATTTTCTTTTAAGTG
>NW_006800251.1:339612-434376 GCF_000485575.1 Poecilia formosa | reverse complement strand
TGTTTCCATTTGTAATGGGAACACAGCTACTGATCTTCATTCACACTCAAAGAAATCCTGTCATTTGCACTTCCACATGAGTTCAGCTGCACAGGATTAGGATTAATCTCACAGTAAAACAGACACAGCTGATGCCATTTCTTCCAGTTCTCTTTCTTTCTTGCGTGTGGATCAATAGCACGTTGCTGTTGAGTTTTCTCAACAAAAAATGCTAAATACGTAAAATGTGTCACATAACTTCAGTTTTATTTTTGCTTTAACTAATTGTTTGTCATTTAAATGCATGTGAAACTTAAAAATGGCACCGGTTGGTCCCAAATGGGCTGATGCAACTGAGTCACTTTAGACTGTCTTCGCTCATTTGCACAGTTACACCTATGTCAACACTTCACCCCTGCTAAAGGTGTGTGAAAATTCTTAGAATAAATTCATCTTCCTTTGCAGGAACATAATGTGAAATTATCAAAAAATATATTCAGACTGAGAAAAAAAAAATGTGTCAAATAACTGTTAACAAAATCACTGGTGTTATTTCCTTTGCAGATAATAACTTTGGCAACCATCTTTTGTTTTCTCCGACAGCACCGAGAAAGAGAGGTTAGCTATTCCTCTTCATAATCTGTCTGGATTATCCAGAGTCTGAGTTGGACATGAATTGCATATTCATCCTTTACTTCAAATTAGTTAAAAACACATTAATCAACATTAATCAACATGTTCTGTAGTATTTATTTATTTATTTTTGCCTTATATGTTGATGAAGATAAATGAAGTCGTATCACCTGAGTGGATGATTTTTAATTGCCACAAATCAGTGTCTGCATAACTTTGTATAAGTCTAGGCACATTTTGTCAGGTCATCGCTGCCATGGTAACACTTTATTTGAAGGGGCGTGGATAAAACTGACGTGACCCACCTGTTTAGAGTTGCTTATGGCTAAATTAGGGTTAGAGTGTGGGTTTGATGTATTCGATTTTTTTTAATGTTTTTATCTTTAGTTTTTATGTATTCAATGTTTTTAATGTTTTTTATTAATTTCTTTTTATTTCTCTTTCTCACTGTTTATCTTTTTAAATCTTTTTTAAAATGTCTTTCTCTTTCTCACTGTTTTGGTGATTTTAATGTTTTTATCTTAAAAAAAAAAACAGTCCGAGAGGTTAGAGTCCTTGTCAAACAGCGTTTTGACTAAAATCCAAAGGGTTGGAGTCCCAGTTGACGGAGTCTCAACTAAAGTTCTACAGCTTTTTATTTCTCTTTCTCACTGTTTACGTTTTAATTATGTTTTTTTTAAATCTCTTTCTCACATGCTGTTTTTATTTTAATTATGTAAAGCACTCTGAATTGTCATGTTGCTGAAATGTGCTATACAAATAGAATTTGATTGATTTGATTGATTGATTGATGACATGACAACAACTGTCATGAACAGGAAGAAGTCTTTATGAATGTTTATGACTGTCGTGAGGTGTTATTCTGTGAATAATGACATTTGTGGTCCAAAGTTGACACTTTTAATGGACTTTTGATGCAATTTTGCATGCAACTTTGCTTTAAAAGTGTCATTATTTACCAAATACTGTAAAGTTTACACTTTTTCATGTACTTTTACTGCAACTTTCCATTACAAATGTAATTATTTACCAAACTTCATGACAACAGTCATAAACATTTTTAAAGACTCCTTCATATTTATGTCAGTCTTATGCACACTCCTTCAAATAAATGTTACTGTTTCAAAGCAGGTATATTTCCTGACTCGTGAATGTCAGCACAGACATGATTTAGATTCATTTTATGTTCTGGTGTCTTTCCTATTTTGAACAGTGGCTCAGAAATTTGTGTCACATTGTATTTATACAAAAGAGGAACAGGCAGTCATAAGTTACTAAATGTGTTCAAGAACACGATTAAAATAATGTATAGGGAGATGTTTTGGTGACATTTATGTTACAGGTGCAACAAATAGATCATTAACAACATTATTCTCCACAGAATTTACTCTTTAAGGTTTGATCTCCTTATGAAACGACTGGAGTAGAAAAATAATTTATTTCAAGGCTTTTTAGAATCAGATCTCTTCTGCTCCTCCTAAAGCAGCATACCTTCTTCCTGGCACAGGGTCACGTAATAGGAAAATTAGATGATCCGTCTTTTTTATCCTCCTACACTCCTCTTCCCAGATAATTAGTCTTCCTACAGCACAGATTGCACCTATACTGGAACTCTGAGCAATTTCTCAAGTATAGTATCACTTTAGGTCAGAAACAGTCATTAAAAAAAGTGCATAATGAACATGATCCTCATTACCATTAAGAATTTGTCTAAATTATTTTAAAAATTAGTTTCAACAGCAGCTGACACGCTCAGAGGTTTTCATCACAAAGGAAGCCATTTTGGTTCCTCTGATGACAATAGCACATTAGAGAGCAGCAGCTGTTGAACTAATGCAATAATGGAGTAAAAGAGACTGTTTGCCTGTTTGAATGGAAATAAAGAACTTATTCAGAAAATCCCTCCCACAGTGTGTTCACCCCCTGTGACTCTCTCCATGGTTGAAACTGTAGAGCCTTAAAGTGCTTGAATGGCTTTTTTTCTACTTAAATCTTTCTCACTGCAGCGCTGAAATGTCTGTGTATCAGTTCAGGATTAAAATAATGGTTGGAGCAATTTGAAAGCCACATGCTTTTAGAAAATCAATGGTAAACGCTTGAAACTTTGTGGGTATGTCTTTGTGTTTAATGTGGTTACAAGTTGTTTTTTTCCCCACAGACTGAGTGAGTTAGAGTCTGAGTGGTCCTGTCCATCTGATCGATAAACCTCTCATACGTCCATTCAGCCATTGATCAACTTTAAGAGAGATGATCTGGTTTAGAAGACGCTTACTAAGCGTTTACTTCAACATTTTAGTTCTTCACTACCCAGACGTTTTTGCAGAGGTTTGGTTTGACACAGTCTGGAGGTTGCCTCACTGAACAGCAGTTATACAAGGCTATGTAGAGTAGCTTTTATTATAGTATTATTATTGATTTGCTGTAGCACTATCAGTAAAACAATAAATGATTTTTCCGGAAATGCTCATGAGAAATGACCAAAAATTACCAAAAAGGGTGCAGAAATGTCTAAATTGCCTCCAGTAATCTTACAATTATAAAGACCACTAACAGAAAATACAGTTCAAAGTAAACATAGTTATGTTTATTGCTTAACATGAGGTACAAGAGTTTATAAAAATTGGTTTGCATACATTTATGTAACTGGTAATATCTTAGCATTTTTCTGTTTCAGAAAAAGATGTTTCAAAAAAAGGATTTTAATCTTTGCTCACCTCAGTGTCAGAAGTTTTAAAGTAGAAGTATTATGAAAGCAATTTTAACATAATATTTTAATACCATACCTGGAGTGTTGCTTTGTTCCTTTCATGCATTTTGGAAAAATACTTTAACCTCCCTTGGCACCCATTTTGGTCTCATCTCCCCTTTTCCACAAAGATCCTCCTCAGAGCTGCAGTTTCCAAGCTGAGCTTCCACCTTAGAGATCTCTCATCCCCACTCAGCTCCTGCAGACTAGCCAGCAGCAATTAGCAAACACTGCATATCAGTTGAGCTCATCATATCATCAGTCCAACGCTGGTAAAACGTTGTTAAAGGCTTAAGCAGGAGCTTCTTAAAGAGACAGAGGCCCAATTTCAATTCTGAAGTCAATTTTCTTTTAAGTGATGTTTGATATTTACATAATTTTTATAACTTAAGCTTACATACCCTGTGTTTTTGTTATAAATGTGTGGAAAAACTTTGTTGATATTCGATTAATGTGGACGTCATTAAAAAATCATCATCCTCCTACCACTTCCTGTCAACTTCTCCGTCTTTTCTGCAAGTAGTAACATCTGGTTGTTGGTCACATGACTCAAGTGAGATCTTTCCATTGCAATTTTGTGAAATACACTGATATTAAAAGTTTTAAAAAACATCTCATCCTAGCGCAAATAATGTGAACTTCCATCTTTCTATTAAGCAAAATTATTTTCATAATTCCAAGTTATACTATTATAATGTCAACGTTACTCAATTGTGTTATAAAATGGCACAATTGAGTCTGGAATGTGTGCCTGGAAAATACATAATACAGGTCCCTTAATATTCTGGCACTGAAATGAGAGAAAGCTTGAAGACAAACAGATTGTTTGCTGTTCCCAAAATACGCCAGCTGATTTATTTGTTGTAGCCTTGATAGTGCTGCATTTTATGCTGTAAAAGAAAGTCATTTTTATTACAAATGTTCTCTGATATGTATGTTTTAGTGCTTTCTTTTATGATCTTCAGTAGATTGTGTGCAACACTAAACCTATTTTATTTGCATAAATGTTCTGCCATCTGCCTCTTTTATTTATAACCTCAATGTAAGACAGTGCTTTAGTGAATCTGTTGAAAGGTCTATATTTTTTTTATCTTCCCTGCAGTTTAGAGATAAAAGGTGCCTTTGAAAGCGAATTTGACTGTTGAGCACAGGGGGATGAAAGTGTCTTAAATGAGGGGGTGAAATTTTCTCAAGACCGAGCACAAGTGGAGCGGAAGAATCAGTGACTGTGAGATCGTTTCATGAAATGATGAAAAACCAACAAACTGAAAGAGTAATTAGTAATCAGGACTCAACAGGTGAAAACCTCCAGGCACAATCACTGATGAAAAGACCTCTGGAGAAATGCATTCCTAATTTCATTCTTCTTCTTCCGATATTCTGATGGATTCATGTTTTAAATCTGCCAGCGGCTTCACCAGATCGGGGTGAGAAAGCACAGCATGCCTGAATCCTGGTGTGCTGCATGTGGATCAGGATGATGAATTGCAAATACAGCAAGGTGGATTTGTTATTTGTAGTATTTCTGAATACCTTTAGACTTTTTGTTTGTTTGCACTTTCATCTTAGCTTGCCTGTCAAAGAGAAATCATAAGGAAATGTTAGTTTTCCAGCTCATTATAATTGTTTTCAGACACTAAAATGTCCTGAAACAGATGAGGAAATGACCATAAACCCAGATAATATCAATAGATATATAAGCAGATTATAATATAAACAAGAAAAAAATTAATTAGGGTTATGTTGCATTATTTTTGATTGAATCATACTTGAATTTATTTATTGATCTGATTTAAATTCAGGAAAAAATGACTTTCTGTGTAACAAATTGGACCTCTTTGTCTTGTAAAGTGTCTCTTTTTGGGAATTAAATAATAAAATAAACAATCACATGACAGGTTTATGCTATTAACACAACAAAAAATTCCAGATCATGACAAATCTGAGGACTGCACAGATGCAGTTGGTAGCTCAGTTGCCTTGCAGCAGGAAGTTCTTTGGTTTAAATGTTGGTCTGCAGTCTTTCTGCATGGAGTTTGTACAGATTATGAACATAACTTTTATTTTCTATCCCAAATTCCAAATTCAAAGTCTGACAACAATAAACAAAAAGAAAAACATTGGAGAAGAGTCATGATGTTGTCATCCCTGGGACGTCGACCTCATGCATCACTGCATAACGCAACTGAAAAAAGAACGTATTGATCGCAGCGTCTCCAGCCGGAATGTGAGCTCATGCAATTGAGATTTATCTGGTGATCTGAGTGGAGAGGAGGAGGAAGTCAGGAAAAAGGTCCTGACTGGAGGTTAAAGAGCAGCTCAGACCATTTCAGACTGTAACATTCTGGACGCATTCATCCATCCAACCTGCTTATGGATCATCAGGGGAGGCTGACCAGAAATATTAAAAGCTCTGTATTTTACCAGCTTTACCTTGTATAAGTCATCAATCCAGACATGCAGCTTTGAATAAAAACACGAATAAATATGATAATCATTTAGTTCTGTGTTACAGTTTACATATCATGTCCATATATTTCATTCACCTCAATATAACAGCAGCGTCTGAGAACCCAGGCGAAGTTTTATGATTTTTTTCCACCTCAAGGTTCCTGTGCTATTTTTGCAGCCTAATGTTATAATGATGGAGCTCCTTTCCTTTGTGTGTATTATCACAGTCATCAGTTCCCTTTAGTCACCCAGCAAACAGCAGCTCTGTTCCGAATCTCAACAACCCCGCACAGGAACTGCACTTGACCTTTCCTTCCCTGCATACGTCTCTTTGTGAAAGCAGCCATAAGCGGCTGACAGGGGAGGGAGACTGCACCAACAGTTTTTAGAAAAAGCAAAAAAAGAAAAAGGAAAATTGTGCAAATTTTGGTCTTTTCACTGCACCATAATGGGTCATTACTAAACTGAGGTGAAAATAATTTGCTGAGATTGACCTGTCATGTGCAGATGTGTGTTCATTTTCAATTCAGAAGGGAATAACAGACTTTACAAAACATGGAGAGGGTTTTTTTGTTGTTGTTGCTTTTCATACTTTCTGTGCAGATTTTAAATAAAATGCACACATATTCATGTCATTTGTGAACATTAGGAACAGAAAAAAGTAGAAATTAACATTTGTAGCATTGTGAAACATTGCCTCTTCATCATGTACCTCATGATAGCATTTCCCACCACTTCTCTAAATTTGGACACCCTGCTGAGTCTCAGGCAGCCCACTGCAGCCCTTCCCTCCTCCTCTTCCTCCCTCGCCTTCAGTCGAGTAACCCACTTGACAAACATAAACCTTCACGTGAATTTACCAGCAACAGACGCAGAACATTCCCATTTAAAGGTGAACAGGAAGAACAGGATATGCGGTTGCCATGGAATTCTCTCAAAAGCTTTTGGCAAACTGGCACTTCCCACTTCTGATGTCAGCTCTCAGAGAAGGAAGCATGGAGAGAGGGAGGGTGAGGAAGGGAGGGAAGAGGGTGAGGAAGGAGTTCAGAGAAAAGAGCGAGAGACGAGGGAGAAGGGGAAGGGGTGAGGGAGCGAGCGAGGGAGGGAACAAGGGAGGCAGCCTGTTGCTCCTGATCATCAAACAGCCTCTTCGTACTCCACAAGCTCCAGCGCCTGTGTTGAGATGGAGCAGAGTTGAAGCAAGAAGGAAACACAATTCTTCATCTTCATGTTTCCTGAGCAAGGATACAAGAGCAAAGTAAGTATCTTTTCATTAAAAGATAAAGTAAATGTGATTTTTAAACTTTATTTTTCATGAGGGAAAGGATGCCGTTTCTTTTAAGCAAGTTTGTCCTTGGAGGAGTTTTGTCACAACTTAAAAATCACTCTGCAGTTTGGATATTTCCACAGCTATCTGGATGAAGGAAAAGAGAGCACTTGTTACCTGAGAGCTCTAGAGAAGATGTGCAGAAATTTTCCCCATCTTTTGACACCAACTGGAGTGGTGCTGCAGGGGAAACACGGAGCAGAGCAAACGTTTCCTGCGAAGTGAGCTTCTGATTCAGAAAAGGCATTATTTGTCTTTCACAGATTACAGTGATTTGCATGCTGGATGCTCTGCATGTACACCATGGTAACAAGGCTGCGGCCACATTGCAGAGTGTTATGGTCTGTAAACATTTGCTGATATCTGAGAGACAGAGTCCGGCTTAGACACTAGATGCTCTGCATCGTTGTCTGGATGGCCACTTGATATCACATTCACTCCTCAAAATCAAATTATTTTTTTAATGAGAATTGATGAGGGAGAAACTTTCACAGCACTGAGTCCTCAAACAGCAAAACCTGGCTGATGTTTCGAGTCCGTCCATCATTTCCAAGCACAGACCATGCTCTCACTTTTAAGATGATGGCAGATTATGGCATGTAATACGATTATATGTCCGCAGCTCTGATGCATGGCCCGAGTCTTTGGGGTCAGTGATATATGATATGTAATATATCAAAGGCTCTCCCTCCTTCAGGTAATTGTGACCATAATGAGATGAACTAATGACTTTATTCCTGCTCTAATAGAGTCTGTCTGATTCTCTTCCACAAAGAGGAAACCATAAAGTAATTAAAATATGCTGTTCTCAGGTACATTTTAGTGTAATCTTCAGCTTCCTCTGCAGTCATTGGCATACCTGGTTAAAAAGTGTAAAAAAAAATTAAAAAAAACCTGAACAATTTATACAATTTTATTCCAGAAACATAATCTCCTAACATTTCTTTAAAAACATGTTTTCACTTAATCTGTTTATTTTTAGCAAAATGCTGCACTTATTAATTCCTCAAAAATACATGAAACTGAAGCATTTTTTATTTTTGCTATTCTTTTTTAAGTTAATCAGAATGTCTTAAGAACTAGTTTAGAACATGGCTTTTAAATCAGGTGTTGGTTTTAAAAAGCCAGGAAAATAACTACAAGCTAATTGGTTGGTCTCAAGTCTCATGACAACCAGCAGACGCCATCTACCTGCCAACATGTTGTCTTTTTTGTCCAACAATCAGTTAAATGAAACAAAAATCGAGCTTCTTTGCATCAAACACTTCAGGTTGATATGGAAAAAAAAAGAAAAACCAATTAGAAAAGCACTTCATAACCACCAAGTTGGAGGATTTGTGATGCTGTGGGTCTGTTCCTCTTATTGTAATCACATAATGTCTATGTTTGGATTATCTGTAGCCTGTAGAGGAACGGTCAAAGATCCCTCTCTCTGGATGCACCAATTAGTTAAATGTTGTAGAAAAAGACGAAAGGCTGTAATGTCAACTAAATGTGGTTCTACATCAGCAAGATTGCTAAAAACTTTGCTCTTTGTATTTTTGTTAAAAGCAGTTTTCCAGTTTGTTACATGCATTCAACATTTTTCAATCTGAGATTGTGTTACTGAGATAAAAGGTTAATTTAAAAAAAAATAACATAATGTGTTGATATGTGTGGGGGGTGAGGTTCAATGTGAGTTAAAAAGCATGAATGAACGCAAATCTAATAGACTTTAACTCTAGCTTCATTTATATACAGAATGTGGTGAATTAATATTAATATTTGTGTGAAAATGTTGAGACATGCAAAATATTTCGTCAGTTTTCATTTTAACGCTGAGCATTAAACCAGGATGGGATGAGTCTCTTACTCCACTTCTTGATCTTCTTCAATTTGACTTCACATCCATCACTTCTGCTCAAAGGAAAGCCCTGTGGCTGTTTGTCAGCTCCATTCATTCCATCTCATCAACCAGAGCACTTCTTCACTCTCTGTGTTTTAGTGTTAAAAGTTCAATTTTTTTATTTTTTCAAACCAATCTGGAATAAACCATTGCCCTGGTCAATTCAGCCCACAGAGACCGAGTGAAGATCCTTTAAAACCTGGCAGACAGGGGAGGGTTTCCGCTGCAGGAGGATGCACCCATGCCGATCCTCCGAGACATTTATCAGCGCCTCCTCGACAAAAAGACTTGTTTACATGGCCCTGAGGCAGTTAGGTGGTCGCATGACTGCTGCCCTCACAGGAAGAAAAGGCATCAAAAAGATGAAAAATGATGCACACAGTCAATACAGGGAACCTAATGTTATGCAATCTTTATATAATCAAGTTAGATGAGCACTCACAAACAGCGAGAGTGTGCAATCATCCACTCAGGAAAGAAAAATGCCTGGGATGGAAAAAAAAATGTAATGTGATTATCGACTAAATCTGAAGTATTGATGTAAAGTTAGGATGTTGCTGCAATATTTTTCAGACAGGGGATAATATGGAGCAGCAGTGCTGAAATGTTTGGATTTGTTGGACCAAGGACAGACAGAACTGGCAGACAAACTGCAGACACAAAGTGATGGAGGTGCAATATTTCTGCTGGCTCTTTTCTCTGAACAGTTTCATCCAATTAAAAAGTTTTTTTTGTCTTGTTTTTGAATAGCAGATCAATTTTTTTACTTCCTTTCCTGATAAAACGAGTTTAAGCCTTTAGCTCTCTGTTGTTATATCAATTTCAATGACTGAAAGTGAGAAATATCCAGAAGATTGCCAGAATTTGGCAGAAGAGGAATAATGTTACATTTCGAATGCTGAAAGCGACATTAATGCACAAAATGTCCATCCAAGACAAAGATAGTGATGGAAAATGCTCTAGTTTAAAATTGAGTTTATCATGTCAGGATTTATATGCAGAGGAAGTCAGGAGATTTTTCTAAGTATTGTAGCTTGGAGACTTAACAAACCGGCAACCTGGTGGGATTTCAAAGTTTTATGGAGATCCGGCTTGGAATTTATCTCAGAGAGAAATGTCCAATTGAGACAAAAACTTTCATTTGAAACTGAAAAATTATGAGTGTCTTTTTTTCTAAGTTCTGATTCTGATTGTGCAAACTTTATTTTTCTTCATGTAATCAGATTTTTTTAATTGAGTCTCTAAATGTGCTACAACATTGTAGCAATCAAGATATTATTCCTAATACAGACTGGTGTCACACCATGAAAAAGACATTTCAAGCTAATGCAGTACAGAAGAGGAACGGAAGTGGAGAGAAATTACTTAGTGTTGAAGAGAAAATAAGGTCTCTATTACTAATAGCTATCAAAAGAAAACATTTGATAGATGATTTATGCTCACAAACAACATTGCGGTTACCTTCTTGGTCCATCAGTTGATGTTGCTTGAGCTTTGGTTGTAGTGTTGCCATGAGGTTTATTGTGTTCTTGTCCCACAAGTTTCAAGTTGTTCCTTCACTTTAATCCAAGGTTTCAGTTGTTTTATAGTCCTGGATTAAAAGTGTTTCCAGCAGAAATATCATTTTTGGAAATTAGGAGAAATTATTCTTCATTTTTTCCTCGGCGCTTCGACATGTTTCCATTACTGATGATTGCTGCAGTAAATCATTTAATCTATTTTTTTGTGTATCAACAATGTGACTGTGTGCGTCCATTGGAAATTTTTGTTGCTGTTTCTTAAGATAATAATGTATGACATGATTAATGTAAAATATTTCCAGAAAGTGAGCAAGCAACATGTCGTCATCCAGGCTTTTCTGTTTTAGTGGGCATGACACAAAAGGCTCCTTTTCTTTTGCAAGCTAGATTACTAATTTGTATTTTTCAAGATTTTTATGCTTTCGTCTCTAAAATATGAGGATATTTGTCTTTTAAGATCCTTCATGGTGCTGAAACTAACTGTATAATAGGAAGAAAGACAGGAAAAAACAGCCATTAGTGCTAACATAGCTCATGACTGGAAAACATTATCTCCTAAGAAGCAAAGAGCAACCCACAGCAGTGGACCACAGACTTGTGGAGAAGATTATAACCCCAAAGCTCGCCCTCCTTCCAGGGTTTTCTGTTTGCATTAATACCACCCACTTCCTGCTGTTTACAACTATTCCTACAGGAATTACTGTAGGAAAAGGTCTCTGGTTCAGATCTGCCTCTGGCGTGCCTGACTGTTTCAGTGTTTAACCAGATTTTAGTCGGAGACAAAGAAGAGTGAGACGGCCAGGTCTTGGCAGCTTTTACGGTCCATTAGAGAACAGTGAGCTGTTAAAGGAACAGGGAAAGAATTGGTTGTTGTAAAATTGGGCATTGTGCAAACTAAATGGTCTTCTAGAACATGATAGCTCTCAATTATCAGGTGATATCTGTCATTCTGAAGAACACCTCACAGTACCTTGTGGTTTCAAGCAAAATGGAAGAAAATAAGACAATCCTTTTCAGTCTGAACAGCTCGGGCTGTGTGAGTTTTGTGTGTCCAGAAACACTGACAAAAAGTCTGTTACTCATGAATTTACCATGTGTCTGTAATTCACAGAATGAGTCAAGCTGAATTGCAAATCCCTGATTCAGAGACAGATTGATCAAATCTGTTTTGCATAACGCTTCCTTCAATACTGTAGAACTACAAATAGTCGCAACTAATACAGCAGTACGGGTCTCTCAGGAGAACATGTTGCCATTCAACATATGCTATTTCTATAAACACACGTCTGATACAATCTCAACTGTTTCTTAGCTTCTAGATTCACAGTTTTTCTTTTAATTTAACAGCGACGGTTAACATGATCTCCCCCCTCAGCTGATATGGATGCTCTTCAAATTCTCCTGTGGATGGAATTGTGGGAAACGCAGTTCAGTCAGGAAGCAGAGACTCACAGGCCGGTGACTCACCAGGCAATCTGGAGAACATGCCCTGTGGCTTAGCTGCGATAACGCTGGCACCAAAAGAGGCCAGACCTCAGCCGATCTGGTGAGGAGAACAGCCTTCATCTCTCTTTCAGAGAGAGAGAGAGAAAGAGAGACTCCGTCACCCCCTCCTGAGGATGCATCAGAGCCGCGGCGGAGCAGAGAAAAGAGTTTAGAAATCGTTTCTGCGTCTGTGAAGAGACAAAAGCACAATCACTTTAAAGACAAAGTGAGAGATGAAGCAGGCCTCGGGGGGGTTAAGTGTGATTTAATCCGATTGGGGGGAGGCTGAAATAGACTCCATCACATCCACACTATAGAGGTGGGTTGTAGGTGTATGAATGACCTCTGCCACACAAAAGCAGGGACTGTGAAAAGTGTGAAAAATGAAAGAATTTACATAGTTTTATTTCTGGAGTTTATGTTTTTTTCCCCCAACTACAAACACTGGCTGATTTCATAATCAGGCAATGTTTCATACTGTTTTCTTTGGATTTCATAATCCAAAGAAACTTTGAAACTTTATTACAAAATGTTAATATTTGTGGCTTTAATGTTAGAAATGATGAAAAAGTTGTGTTGGTATTTGTTCCCATCAAGTTTTTCCACATCAAACAATTTATAGATAAACAGATGGTAGTTTTATGTCTTTTTTCTTCAGATTCACATTTAGCAGCAAGAATTAGAATGAAAATTCTTAGAATAAAAATTGAAATGAAGCAGAGAAGAGCTCAGTGAACAACATCTGGCTTCATGGGTGGAAGCTCCTGCTGGCTGTAATCAGTACGGCAAACAAAAGCTGACAGCGCAGGTGCTTAATAACCATTCGGTCGACACCCACTTCCCCATTTTAGAAGCCAAGACCTTCCTCCTAAACCCAAGCTGGCATTGCAGCATTGACAGTTTAATCTCTGACAGGCTAACCTGCCTCCCCCTAAATTACTGTAATTGATTCAATTAGTGTGTACATTGGCCAGGAGTTCCTTCTTAAAACGATGATGCACAGTAAAAAAATGCTGCCTTTTCTTCCTTCTTCCTCTTGTATTTTCTCTTACCTCTAAAGAAGAAAAAGCGTTAAAATATTGAGTTACTTTTTCTCAGCTCAACTCAGGGGGTATGGAAAATATAATCTCCTTGTAGCATACAGAAAACAGTTACATCAGTGAATTATCTAGCACTCAGAGGAACATCATTATTTATAATTCCCAGGCTGCAGTGGGTAACAGATGTTTATGCACACTGCAGGGGGATGAAACCGTTATCTCTCTATGCCTACTGTATCTATCAGTGACAGTGTTTAATGATTCATAAATGTCATATTTCCTGCTTCAGACGGTGAGAAAGACTTGAAGGGATGTTTTCAGTGCCACTTGTTAGCCTGTTTGGAGAATCTGCCGACATCCAGAGAGCGCAGCAGAAAGTATTTCAAGATCTTGATCATGTTATATCCTGCAATGACTTGAAGGAAAAATCTATTTTTTTAAAAATAAGCTGCTCATAACTATTGAATAATCTTTGTCACAGTAGGCCTGAATTGCTGTTAAATGTACAAATATTTTCAGACTAACGGCACACTTCCAGATTTCCTTTATTAAATATATTTTTTGTTTTTTGTTTTATTAGTTTTCACCATAACTGGAAAGAAATGATAGCTTGTCATGTTGTTTTTTCTAATATGTGAAGTTTTTATGTGGTGCCTAAATCAGGAGCACAGTTTCTCAAACTCATTCCCAACTCAACCTATTTGCACTTCATCAAATCACAGTCCGTGCATTTACATGCACAATATTATTTTTTCTGATTGCATCCAAAAACAGAAGCAATTTGAATAATTTTGCTGCTTGCAAAAGGTCAGAAATCTTAATATTTCCGTGCAGTTTAACTTCTTACCCTCGACTTCCAGTCTTCAGTAAAAATAATAACTCCTGCATGTAAATCTGCCATTAACACAACAAAACTGTGTCAGTTTGCTATGGCAAATAAGGAAACACCATTAAAAAATAAACAGAATACTGATTATTATTATAGTTTGAGCAAGGAAAAAAACTTAACATCCTGGTTATACACCATGGCTGTGTTTGGTCTAAGTGCATTTATCCCCCATTCAGCAGCTTAATCAAACTTTAAATAAATTAACAAAGTTCATAAAATTATGACCTCTTATTATATCATACTAACAATGATCAATCTATCTATAAAATAGAAAATATTTTATAGATAGATAAAATATTTAAAACGTTGACCACCAACGTTTTTACCATGTTGGTGGTCAAAACTGGTTTGAAATAAGCAAAGTTTTTTTTTATTATTTATGAAAAGACTAAAAGTGTAGTAGTTTAAAAGCATTGTTATATACTTCTTGTATACATATATTAGTGAACTGCTCTGGTGTGTTCTGGTAAAGAGGAAGCTGAGCTGAAATGGGAAGCTCTCGACTTACCAGATCATCTTCATTCTGAAGCTGAAATTTGCTTTTTTCATGGCTTGTTTGGGTCAAATTGAGGAAGTTGTGATCTCAGGTGTTTGACATCCTGATTGCCTCCCTTTGTAAGTTTACCAGTTGCATCCAAATGTGAGGAGAAACCAGGAAAAACCAAAACACATTGGAGGGAAATCCAGTTGAATTTCCAAAGAATATCTTTACAGTGTCACTGGGGAGACATGGGTCTGAGTTTCTTGGTTACCCCAGCAACCTGATCTGATCTGGCTGCACTATGTTAACTATCTGAGCTTTGACTTGGCCTTGGTCAGAAAGTTTCTAGCTTTCTTTTTCTCATTGAGGCTTGGCCTTTGTGCTGGCCTGTTGATGCAGTCATTCATCATCCATTTGACTGAAAAAGCAAACAGTCTGTTGGTTTCCTGCAATAAAAACAAAATCTGTATCAGGTGATATGGCCTCAAATATTTACTGGTATAATTTTCAATAAACATAGAATCTGAGCAAGTTTGTCAGATTAAGACTTTTACAAAAATCAGGGTTTTTTTTCATATTTGTTAAAACTGTTACCGAGTCTTAACAGTATGAGACATAATCTGTAAAAAGATTGATCAATTCCACCTACTATTGCTGTCTTAAGAAATATAGCTCCTCGTTAAAAAGAACCAATCAGAGCCAGGAGGAGAGTCTTAGCACTGCCAACCAACTTGTGTACATGCTGATTGATGTGCTAGTGGCAGGGAAACAGCTTATAGTTACAGGAAGCTACAGGAAGGGTACATAAGCTTCATTGACAGCAATAAGACCCTCCTCCTGGCTATGATTGGTTGTTTCTAAAAAGCACTGGAAGTACTGGGAGAAGAGCTTTATTTATTCACAGATTATCTGTCTCATGCTGTACTTCCACAACATAGTAACAGAAAAACATTTTTTCTAAAGGACACATACCTCAACTATAATTATCCATTGATATTTAAAGTATTCATCATCAATAAATGAGGAATCTGAGCATATCCCACAATAGGTGAACTTTCAGAAGAATTGTCAGAGTAACCAGTTTTATTCTCTCTTTCAGTCTGTGAGGGTGAGATCGCGCTGATGGGAGGTTGAGCACAGGGATGTGACAGTAAAGATGACCCTGTTGGCGGGTGATGGTTCTGACTACGACTACAGTGCCCTAAGCTGTGCCTCTGATACTTCCCTCAATCAACCTCCCCAACAAGAAGCAGAGGCTCGGAAGGGAGCCTTCTACAAAAGGGCCCAGCTCGCCCTGGAGCGCACCACCATCCCTGACAACACCGCTTTGTCCGGCGCCCGGAAGATCCACGCCATCATTAATGTGGGTGGCCTGCGCTACCAGATGCCTTGGACCACTTTAGAGGATTTCCCTCTGTCCCGCCTGGGCCAGCTGCACCTCTGCAGCAGCTTTGATGAGATTATGCGCATCTGTGATGACTACGACGTGGCACACAATGAGTTCTTCTTTGACCGCAGCCCCTGTGCCTTCAGGACCATCCTGACGTTCTTGAGGGCGGGTAAGCTGCGCTCCCTCAGGGAGATGTGCGCTCTCTCGTTCAGAGAGGAGCTCCTCTACTGGGGCGTCCCGGAGGAGAGCCTGGAGTGGTGCTGTCGCCGGCGTATGCTGCAGCGTGTGGAGGAGTTTGAAGCCATGGAGAAAGCAGAAGAAGAGGATGAACTTTTGGAAGACCTGTTGGATTCGGAGAATGGGCACAGGGAGCGCACGGCTGAGTCCAGAATCAACTGGTGCATGAACAAACTGAGAGACATGGTGGAGAGGCCTCACTCCGGCCTGCCAGGGAAGATCTTTGCTTGCTTGTCAGTGTTGTTTGTTACCATCACAGCCATCAACCTCTCCATCAGCACCATGCCGGCTATGAGAGAAGAGGAGGAGGCGGTGAGTAAAAGAGCATTTAACATATAAAATCATTTTTATTTAAATACAGCAAAGACGCAGGAACAAAACAACATATAGCCTACTTTATGGGCATCAATGTCTTTTTGTTTCTGGGCTTTTATTAATGCATCTGAAAAAATCTGGTTACAGAATAAACGTAATTTGCAGAGTAAACATAAATGGAACTGCTGTGTAAACAGTCTTAACCCACTTCAAAATAAAAGGATGATCATAAACAATTTTCCACAGTCAATAATCCAAATGTCAACACAGATGTCAAATTTACTTTAACTGAAAGTTTACAAAACAGCACTATAGAATTTATCCAGAAAATATATATACTTAGGGGAAGCTAAACATTTTTAACGAGCAAAACGACAAATTAGCTTAACTATTAGGATTAGTGGAAGTGTGTCCACCACTGCAAACAGGTTTTACTACAATCATTAATAATGGTATTCCAGCAGTTTTTCCTGGATTATTCCTGATCAGTATTGGCAATTTTTGATATTTTGGGAGTCATAATGGAAAATCTAATTTGAACTCTGCCAATTCTGATAGTAAGAGTGGTCTGGTATCCAGCCAGAGTTATTAAAAAGTCCTCAATAAGCATTCGTTAAAGAATATTTGGATAAAACAACAAAAAATGTTAACAGTAAGGAATGTGAAAAATAAAGAAATTCTTAACTGAAACTTTTTATCTGACCTGTCCAAATACAACTTCTGTTTCCAAGCTACCTTTTCATTCCCTCTCAAAGAAAAAAACAAACAAGCAATGACATTTTTCTGGTGGTTTACCTGTTATTCCTGCAAACATAAAGCAAGTTGCAGGAATAACATCATTGCTTTTCACATGTCAACATTCTCCCCACCTTCGTCTCCTGAGAAAACTTCATAAGCTCCTCTTCCTCAGCCTTAACTTATTAGAGAATAAAAAGATGTTCCAGGAAAGAACGTGATCCCAGAGGCAGCAAGTGTTGCTCTAGTGTGTTTTTCTGCATTAATGCTACTACCATAGAAGTGTAAATAAACTTTGCTGGAGGCATTGTCAGTCCCAGATGTTTCTGGCTTCTTGGTTAAGCCAGGAATCTCTGGAAACATTTGCGATTTTAACTCTGCTTTATAGAGACTCACAATGTTTCCCAAGTCTTAGTCTGGATGGTTCTGTTGGGTTTTTGATGCAGTAGATTACTGATCAGTAGACCAAACCAGAGATCTCAGTGGATTGCTCCGAAACCCTTTTCTGAAATTCATGATTCCTCAAAGGTTTTGTGAGGTTCTCCACAAATGTTAAAAGTTTTTATTTAAAGAATATTTTTTAAACAGTTTGATGATTTAAAAAAAAAAAAAACATTCTCAGGAAGTTATCCAGAATTTTTACCCCCTGCTCTTCAAAATTTTTACCTTTCCGAAATCCTGTTTTGTACTAAATTATTGAAAAATCAATTGCAGGTCTAAAGTGAAATTTTCCTTAACTTTTTTTTAATGTGCATATAAAAATAGTATTAAATCAGCATTAAGTTTCAAAAATAAGTTTTAAAATGGAGCTCCACAGACAAGTTTTTTTTTCTTTTAGTATTTTTAATTCTGTCTCCATTTATTTTATTTAATAACTATTGCAAATATGTTGCTTTATGGGATCATCAATAGATTCAACCTAACCACAGCTAGTTATGTCATGTTTCAATGCTGTCAAATTAAAAAAAGAAATATAAAAGAGAGACCACTGGAAGAGCAGCGGCACAGAATTGATGTTTTCCAGATTAGAAAAATATTCATAGACATCACAGGCTGTATTATTATTGCGTTTTACTTCAGTCACAGCTTTAATTAAAAACCTTAGCCTTCACTTTCACATAAAAGGAAAGTGGATTTTTAGCTATTCACACAGAAAAAGACAGAAGTTTTATAAATAAATCCTAAATCTGAGCTTTTACCACAAAATCTCAGTGACTGCAGATTATATTTCCAACTGCTAACAGGAAGATTTAAAAATGATGCAAAACAAGTTTCTTTAGATGCAAAAATGTGAACTTTTCAGTGTTAAACTGAAATATAATGATGTTAAAATCTTCTCTATTACACATTTCTAAACCAAGCCCAATCCCTGTTGATGAAAATGAATAAAAAGAGTTCTTGGGATGTAACTGAGTTCAAAAATTTAGTTTGAGCCAACAGGCCTCCCTTGTACTCACGCCTCATTTTTCTTAATATGTCTCTGCGAGAATGCTTAATTAAAAGTGGCAACAATCTGATTGTAACAGACTGCTTCTGGTTCCTGTCTGCCAGAGAAAGTTTTCAGCTTCTGCTGCAAGTTTACTCAACATTTCCTGCAATTCTGCAGTATTTCCATTATAATATCATAATATAAGCATTCCAAGTCTGTGATATGTTTACAACTTTAACCTTTCTGTTCCCTTCAAATGTTTCAACACAGTTTCAACTCAGCATGACATAGACAAACCCCTGTATTGTGTTTACCTACTTAATTTGGAAGTTTAGGCAAATTATGAAGTATTTTGTGTCTAAAACACAGTTATAAAAAATCCAGCTATTTAAGAAATACGATCTCTCTTAGTCCTTGATTAGGGTCCCAGTGGAAGCAAGGGGTATTTCAAGGACTGGACTTATTTCTGTAAATGTTTCTCTTGGCAAAACAGTTGAAATGACTGTTGATGTCACTTCCCACACTTTATTGGGTCATTCTCAAGATTTCTTTAAGTGAAGTCTTAGGCTATGTTCAGACTGCAGCCTGAAGCGACCCAAAACCAATTTGGTGGGGTTTGGGGTTTCTTGCGTGGTCGACACACTTACTACTTGTACGTGATCTCCTGTGTGAACTGCAAACGAGCTGAAAGTGTCCCGCATAGCAGTAGAGGGCGCAATAACATAACCCATAGATGTTTTTTGCCGACCGCCATTAAAAGAAGAAGTGTGTAGTGTTTGCGGAAGTAAATGTGGATGCTAATGGTGAAGCTTATCTTACAATTTGTAAGTTATTGTCCGACCCGTGCCAGCACACTAACAGCTTAATCTTCATTATCGTCCGCACTGCTTGTTGTTTTTCTTCCTGGTCGCGGATGTCAGGGCGCAGAATAGTGACGTTTATCGAGTATCATTCAGGTATCAATGACGTTCAGGTCTGATGAATGCGACCTGGCAGTACAGACTCAGGTCACATCTGAAAAGATCAGGTACGTAAGTTTTCTGGGTCGTATTCGAAAAAATCAGATCTGTGTTTTTCAGTCTGTCATGAAAAATCAGATACAGGTCGCTTAAGGGGGGGCAAAAAAATCGGAATTGGGTCACTTCCGGCTGCAGTGCGAACGGAGCCTTATTTGCATTTTTGAAACGATTATGGTGCGTTTAATTTACACTAGGAAGTTGGATTTTCTGGTTCCGAGTCAGAGAAGTTGACTAGAACTGGAATGATCCCTGAAGTCAGATTACTAACTCGGAAAGTCAGCAATCTGTTCTATAGTGCGAACAAGTTTGTATTAAAGAACAGCACAGCAACAGCAATGACTTGTATGTAGAGTCTGTTGTGACACAAATAGGTAAGTTAAGAAGTGGACATACATATTTTAAGGAAAGGCTATAAATTAATACAAAATATATGAATATAGGGGAAAAAAAACATACAAAACAAAATAAATCACCAAAAAAAAGCCATGTGTTGCTTGTGCAGCTGCATCCTGTTCTGGTTAGTTTCATGCTGATGTGGCTCCCTCTAGTGACTGTAACGTGCTGATGGGCGCAGTGAGAGATTTTTTTTTTTTTTACAGGGCACATGTTCCAAGATGTGCTACAACATCTTCATAGTGGAGACCATATGTGTGGCCTGGTTCTCCTTGGAGTTCACCCTGCGCTTCATTCAGGACCGCAGCAAGCTGACCTTCTTCAGAAAGCCTCTAAACCTGATCGATGTGGTGGCCATCCTGCCCTACTACATCACGCTGCTGGTGGACGGTTCGTCCAAGGGGGAGAAGCGCCTCGGCTCCGGCAGCAGCTACTTGGACAAAGTGGGCTTGGTGCTACGCGTCCTCAGAGCGCTGCGCATCCTCTACGTGATGCGGCTGGCTCGCCACTCACTGGGCCTGCAGACTCTTGGCCTGACGGCGAGGCGCTGCACACGGGAGTTTGGACTGCTCCTCCTTTTCTTATGCGTGGCGATTGCTTTGTATTCACCCCTTCTGTACCTGATTGAGAATGAAATGGCCGCCACACAGGAGTTCACAAGCATCCCCGCAACCTATTGGTGGGCTGTGATCACTATGACAACCGTTGGTTATGGGGACATGGTGCCAAGGAGCATCCCGGGTCAGGTGGTAGCTCTCAGCAGCATTCTGAGTGGCATCCTCCTGATGGCGTTCCCCGTCACCTCCATCTTTCATACCTTCTCCAGATCATATGTGGAGCTGAAGCAGGAGCAGCAGAGGATCCTGCAGAGGAGGACACACTTCCTGCTGCGTAGCCGCATGGCCGGCCTGGGCAGCAATCTCTCCTTAGAAAGTGACATCCTGTTTCCCATCGGGCCACCTGAAGCCAGAGAAATGAACAACTGAGACTGCAGTAGATGAGGACAACATGTGGCTGTCCAATTACAGGCAGAGTGGAAAGAAGATCAATGTCACCCATTGGACTTTTTTGCTTTTATCACATTGCAACAACAAACTTAAAACTGCAGTATTTAACTTATAAAGAACATGTTTTGTTTTTTGGGGGGTTTCTTTACATATTTTTTAAAACTGCCATCATGTCGTGACAGGGTAATATGCAAAAGATAATCTGTGAAAAGATTGATCTTATCCATCTCCATGAGCTAGTACTGGCATCTAAACAAATGTGCTTCTCCCAACCAAAAACAACCAATCAGAGCCAGGAGGAGGGTCTTAGCACTGTCAATCAAACTCATGTACTCGCTTCCCCCTGAGAAACAAACAACTTACCATTTAGCTGTGGCCATGACTGAGC
Source organism: Poecilia formosa (assembly GCF_000485575.1). Lineage (NCBI taxonomy): Eukaryota > Metazoa > Chordata > Actinopteri > Cyprinodontiformes > Poeciliidae > Poecilia > Poecilia formosa. Next base: position 413,027 of record NW_006800251.1, on the reverse strand, counting down.
ATTTAAAACAGTCTATGCTAGCTGCAGTAGGGAAGGGAACGGGAGGGAGGATGAGCATCACCGCACCAGATTGTGATTGGCAGCGCTAAGTCCCACCTCCTGGCTCTGATTGGTTGTTTCTAGTTAGCACTGGGAGCACTGGACAAAGGCAAAGAAGCTTGATTTTCTTTCACATATTATCTGAGACAACATAATGACAGTTTCAATAAATATGTAAGAAACAGAAAAGAGAAAGTTACATATTCCTGCGTGAAGTGTATGAAAAATTGGATTTTCAGTGGTAGACCAACAAAATGTAGTGCATAGTTCTGATATGGAAGAAAAATATACATATTTTATTTTGCTTCTCTACCTAAAAACATGTGAAGGTGTGGCATCAATTTGTATTTAGCCTTTTTTTGTTCTGATACCCCTAAATAAACTCCAATGCAAACAAATACTTTCAGTTTAAATAACCCCACTTCACAACAAATGATTGACGCTCCAGAAATGTATACATATATTGTAATTTAATCAATTTTAACAGCAAAAATTAACCATGTGATTTGGTTAAGGGACAAATTATAAACAAAAATGCAAAATTATTTAACAGAGGGAAAAGTTGAGACATCCTAGCCTATAACTTCACACCCTTTGATAGAAACAGCCGAGTCATTCACAGCATCTCAATGAGACCAGGATCTGGGTTTATGTTTGGCCCAGGAAATTTGTACAAGCATTCATTTTTATAACACTGCCTGTTTTATGAGACTTATTTAAATCTTAACCTGAAGGTAATGCAGTCTTCTTTCTAACACTCTTCAGTTTCACTTCTGCAGTCGGGAGGAGTCCAAACTAAATGTCTGAAACACAACAAACCTCCTTCAAAATGCTGAGTTATGATTTTCCAATCATGTGCGCATGATGTGAGATTTTTTCCAGTCTAAGTAACTAAATGTGGTAGTGAATATTCAAATGTCCAGATATGTTAGAAAAGCAGGCAGTCAAACCAGTCATAATTTTTCTTTTTACAACTGTACAATTCATACTTAAATCAATTACTTACAATAATTACTGAGACAGACTGAAATTTAAATACAAATATTCCAAATCGATCCTAGTTATAAAAGCAATGCAATTTCAGTTTGTAACAACAGTTGGTAAAAAGTTAGACTCTAACATTCTGTAATTTAATCTCAGCATAAATGCATCTATTCTGCCACAGACATTTTGGGATATCAGAGTAAAAGGCCTTCAATTCAAAAGAATGTCACAATTATCAGGTCTTTACTTGCAAAAGGTGTTGAAAATGTTTTATTGTTTGTGTTCCACTTCACAATTACATGCTACTTTGTGTTGGTCTATCGTGCAAAATTTCAATGAAATACACTGAAGTTTGTAGCTGTAAATTTAGAAAGGCGCTGTTGGTGGATTATGTGGAGACAAAACAAAAAACAAAAGCAACTAATGGTTTTCCTTCAGGAAAATCAGGTTCCTGTGTAGCATGAAAGCACCTGGCAAAAAGGAAAAACATCAAAGCATCTATGACGCATTTCAGTTTAACAGCTGAAGGCTTTGCAAAGCATTGAAAATAAGTCGAAGCCATTGTATTCAATTAAAAATGTAGGTACAAAGACTTTGCTCAAGATCAAGCTGAATAACAAACAATTAGCTGCATGTGTCTAATTATGCAACTAATTCTGCTGTTAGTCACGTTATAGGGAGCTTTTGCATCTAGTTTACTAAAAGCAATAGGAGTTTTTTGAATGAATGGTCCATCCATCTCTCCCCACACACACAACCAAACACACACCAACTCTCCTGATGAGCATTCTGCTGATTAGATTAGATATATTTTTGAGAAAACTAAGAATCAATTTTTTTAAAAAAGAAAAAGAAAACAGAAATTTCAAAATTCATTACCTCTTTTTTGTTTGTTTTGCTTCATGACACCCTACAGGTCATGTCGAATATTAAGGTTAGAAAAATTTTAAAAATATATATATATTTGCATTTTGCATTGCAGAATGTTAACTAAGTTGTAAATAAAAAGACACAAGAGCAAAGGACAGAAAATATAGAAGGCCATGTCATGTCATTTACACACAAACAGGCTGTTTCTCAGCTGATTAAAAGTTTAAGAATATAGATACATAATCCTCTAAAAATAAAAACAACAATAACAAATTATGAGATGTCATAAAAGTACTCAGTAAAGAGTATTCCTGTTGAGAAAGTTTCGCCTTGTGGTGTGGACGGCTTCTCAAAGGTTTCACTTTTTACAAAATCTGAATCTGCAGCTTGGGGGTGTCCAAAGTGTGGCCTGAGGGCCATTTGTGGCCCTTGGATTGATTTTCTTTTACCCCCCAACTCCAGTTAAAAAAAGATATAATTTTGTTTATTAAACTTTTATTTATAAAATTATTATTGACATTGTTTTCTTGAAATAGAAAATATGAAGTTTGCAAAGCATTAATCATTTTACAACCAAACTTTTATAAAAAGCAGAACCATATTTATCCAGAGATTTTACTGAAAAATCCGGTTTAACTTTTGTGTAATTTATTAAACTCAGCTTAACATAGTGAGTGTTTTGAAAGAAGATCCAAATTTTGCTTTTATAGCTAAAAGCAAATTTGCTCAAATGAGCCCAAAAGAAATTGAAAATGGATTTTCAATTTTGGACAATTTTAAATTTTTCCAAATTTTGCAAATGTTTTGTTTGCAAAAAGGACTTTGCAATCAAGCAAAATCCTTTTTAAGTTTTGTATCTACAAACAGAAAAAAAAGCTATTTGCTTTATTTTAGTCTTTTTCTTCTTTCTTTCTTGACTTTTGAAAACTTCTGACTTGATAATTTTGACCCACCTGACAACATTTTTTGGAGGCCTCTGTTTTAGTCAAATCCATTTTTTTCCCTTCCAAGGAATATCACAACTGAATATGTGGTCAGTCCAGGATTGGTTGTGCACAAAAAAAAAAAATAATTATGAAGGACACAAAAAGTGGGAAAGGAAAAAAGCTGTTTCGAAAAAGCAATGCATTTCAATAAAATTATGCTACAGCAATATGAAGTCCATGTAAAGTGTAAGAGTTCAAGCCAGACTCTTAGTTATCGGTGTTAAAATCTTAAAATACACTCTGGTGTAACATAAAGAGCATTGGTAATGTTTATTTAGGAAACCATTATTTTTTTCCGAATTTAAAATCTAATTGATTTGAGAATCCATGGTGCAGATTGTCTCAGTGTAACTCAGCAGAAGCTGCTGTGTGTTTATCATAAATCCTAAAGCCGTAACGGATTTTCTGCCCAAGCTCAAACTTAATCCACTGAGTGTTTCCTGAGTGACTGTGAAAACTCTCAAAGTTTATTATACTCTGCTCCCCAGCACAGTCAGCATCTACATATTAATGATGTTGTGGTAATTATCCTTCGTCCTCTCAGCGATGCTTCATATGCAATTTCTGAAGATGATTGTCTCTAAAATTGCTGCTGTGGCTGTGAATAGCTGTTTATAAATGAGTTCCCCCGTGGACGTGGATTACACTGGGTTTTTGTCTTTTTGTGTATAATGCTGTCTGATTGCTTCTCATTCTGACACAACATTTGCAGATCTGAGCTGGAATCCAAAGTCTGGGTGTCCAGGTTTTGCCTGTGTTTGGATCCGAAACATAAGTAGTCAGGAAAAATGTAATGTTGTCTGTTCAATTTTTAAAACTCATTAAAGAATAAGAAACGACAAGTGATAAGGGAATTTTTGATGGCTGATAGTTCTTCACCTAAGAGATTCATACATGAAAAACATGGAAACATCACATCTAGGGAAAACGGACCATTGCTGCAGGAGTTTATAGAATTCTATTTGTTATAAATGTCAAACTTAGAGTTTGACAATAGTTGTGATACAGGATAGGCAAAGTAGAATAAACAGTGGTGAAGTTACAAAGCTTAGTATCAGTTCTAATACACATTTTTCTCAAAATTCACTGAAAACTTAAAAAAAAACTCAAAAAGAAGAAAACAGAACAAAAAATACAATCACTCCCAAATCGTGACACTGTGAAAGTACAGAATATATGATCAAATAGCTTTTATTAATAAATTATCCAGCAGCCACACTTAATTTGAGTGCTGTTCATGAGATTTATTTTTTAAACTAGTAGGTTCTTTCTATAGATTTTAAATTTATTTTAATCATCTTATTCACATTTGAATATTTTATTGAAGTGTTATCCTTGTGAATCATGTTCGGCTCGCTATATGTTTGCTGTTCTGTATTTATTGGGGAAATCCAGTGCATTTTTTTATTTTATGGCGTAAAATAAAGAATACCTCATACAGGCAGTGCAACTACACATTATTCAGGTGGATGCGAAAACATAAATAAATATTCCATTCAGATGATGTGTTCTCCCGTTTGAACAGTAGAGGGCAGCCTTGTTCTAAATAATTCCTTTTAAACAAAGCAAAGATAAGAAATTTCGTTTTTCTGTAATTGTGAGACTTTTTAGTCCATACCAGTCTTTATTTTTAGTTTTCCAGTAGATGACACGAAATTGAAGAATGGTTGTAGAATTTCTTTAATAAATAATTAAATGGTAATTGTTGTGTTTAGTCCTGGAAAATGCAGACACTGGGTGAATCACAGTCAGACATCAGGCGCAGGTTGGGACCTGCAGCCTCAGGTGAGGAGGCGCTCATCAGAGACGCCATTCAGCCAAATCACAGGAAACCTGTGCGTAAAACCTCTCTGACCAATCAGAGCCTGAGAATCCACAGAGGCCCCGCCCCTCGCCCTGCCCCTGCACATCCCAGTGTTTTGATCCCGGTTTGTTTCTGTGTTTTTGCTGCAGAGGATCACAGCGTCGCTCGGCTTTTTTCACGGATCTCTGTGGTCCACGCTTGTCCACCTTCTTGTTTTCTGTCTGTCTGAGTTAGAAATAAAAAATTAAAATAAAAAGATGTCTCCTCAGCTCCGGAGGGTTTCCCCATCATGACCTCACCGGGCCGCCGCCGCCGCTCCTCTTCACCGGGATTCCTCACCGCTCCTCAGTGAGCCTGGCTTCATTGTGGCACCTCCTCGCTCCGCTTCAATCCGCTGATTTTTTTATTATAATATATATTTTTTTATTTCTGGATCTGTGAGCTCGAAGTGTCGCTGAACAGATCATTGATGTTTTGACGCCAAATTTGGACCTCCAGAAGAGAGAAGAGACTAAATCTCCAGCAGCCTGTTCTTCAGGGTGAGTAGCAAAAACTTGTTTTTCTTTTTTTCACAGACTTCAGACAGAAGTTCATGAAAAATGAATGAGATCTCGGATGCATCAGTCTCAGCTTTGTGTCTTGAATCTTATCTTATCTGCACACTGTTGCGGTTTTTTTTCCTTGTTCTTACAGTAAGTTGTTGGGGCAGTGCCAGCTGCTCCAACATTTCTGGTTCTTAGGAAATACGTTGCATACTTTTCATACCTCTGCACATTATGAGACAATCACACCACACCTTACTGGATTCCAGCAGCGGCGACAATTAATTAACATCAATAAAACTTCACTCAAAGACTAGAACAGCATTCCAATATGAACACTGTAAATAATATGGAGAACTTAATTAATTTGGCAATTTCAGAGGCGGATTTACTTCGACCTAAATTAGAAGACAGGTGTGGAATCCCTTCTTAGTTTTATTTTTAACCCTTATTTAACCTTGACTTGTACTTCTTGTTGCTATTTCACAGGTTTGTTTAACAAATACACTCTTTTCCTCTTTTCAAAACGTTTTTTCTAGCCACGTGTTTTATAAACAGTGATGTTTTGTTTTTAAATTTGATCTGAAGCTGTGAATAAAAGTAGTTTCTGGAAATATATGAAAGATGACAACGGCTGTTGTCATTTCCTTGGAAATAACAGCATTTAAATATTTTTGATTCACTATTCTAACTAGAGTTTATTCTTGTAATTTACCATTTGAATTTCATATTCATTTTTAGGGCATCAACTATTATGTTTCTCAAAGTTTATGTAAGTAAAGTTTTGGTTTACCAGAATGGAAAAACTTAACTAAATTAACTCTTCTATGAAGAAACCTCACATTTCAGATCACCAAATCTGAAATTGTACAGTTCTTAATTTCACCTCATTTATTTAAAACAGTTCAAATACATCTTTTTATATGTGAAATTCAGTAGTTGTTAGTTTTTCAAATAACAGGTCTCACACATATGTCTTGGATCTTACAGTGCATTAAAGGAGTCAATTTCCAATTTGAGCAGCTAAACAGAACCATGTCTGTTGTAATTGTGAAATTAAATAAGAGATCCACCAAGAAGTAATCCAGTTATATTCCTTTTAAAATGGCATTGATAGGTAACCGGCCAATCAGACTAAAAAGAGCGTTTTTTTCTGATCTGTTATTGTATCGTTTGAAGGGTTATTAAATCAAACTAACAAAACTGTGACTGTGATGCTGTGACTGAGGAAAGAAGACTCCTCAGCTATTTTCAGTGTCAGGTGTTTTAAAATGACGTCAGCAGGATCTATTTAAAAGGAAACTGTAATTTTCTGTGACGGGTGTGTCTGCTGTTCATTTAGGCTGTAAGTGAGAGAGAGAGCTGTTCAGCAGATAACAGGAAGGCTGAATGGAGGAAAGCATAGAGGCTTTGTGTTTTTCCTTTATGCTTTTAGCTTTTGTCTTGCTTGTCAACTGTGGTTCGTTTAGTCATTCACCAAAAATGGATCAAACGGATTTTTCCATCTCAAGCATAATTTTTCTATTATTATTGGTCATTATTAAGATATAATCACTGTATCTTCAAACCCATAACACACACTACTGGGGCTCCTTAAATATGAAGAGTTTTTCAAAAAGAAGCAATATGCATTAATCAGATGTCTTCCTAACTAATGCATGTATTTTAAATGCTAAAATGGTCTAAATCTCACATTTTTGCTGATTTAAAACCTGAAAGGCAGCAACTCGTGAAAATTTACTGATCATTTTTCATCAAACATTTTGTTTACCAGAAGGATTTTGATCAGAATCAGTCACTAAATAATTTTTTATAAACTTTTAAAAGAATAATGTATGAAAATGTTCAGGGTCGAGGCAGTAATGGGGCTAAAGAAAATTTTGAACTGTCATGTAAATTTGGTTTTGTTTTGTATCATATATGTTGAGATCTTTTTAATCTAACTCATAAAGAGCAAGCAGAATAAGATAAAATTTAAAAAATGACAGATAGCATAGATTTCTAAAATATGCATTTCTTCTGCTGAGATATGTTCACTAGTACTTTTTCAAACCAGGAGTATCAAACTAATTTTAATTTTGAGTAATATAAGGATAATGAATGTTATCAAGGGCTGGTTTTGCTGGAATGTATTGATAAAACCCATTAAGAACCTGTTAAAATATGAATGAATAGCTGCCTCTGCATACAGTAAATTCTTAAAATTAAATAATATTGAACATCTCTTGACATTTATCACCACCTCCCAGATTTTGTGATTGTTTTTTGTGATTTCGTTTGCAATCAAAATTCTGTTCCTGCTTTAGAAATATTTTAAATGTTTTTGACCATATTTGCAGAAAATTTGTAATGAACTCACAATTATGCATTAGCGAGAAAAAAAAGCAAAAAAAAACTGGAGGGACTGATGTAATTCGGCAGCATACAGATAAAACTGCTTTGAATTGATTGATAATATTATATTTTATGACAACTTTTTACTTGAAGTGTCTATTTATTCTAGAGTTTAGAGGGCCACATAAAAAGCTATGGTGGGCCGGATTTGGCCCCCGGGCCTCAAGTTTGACAGAGATGGTGCGATCCCGTGTGACTGTAGTTTAGATTAACTTGATCTGACGTATTTTTGGGGCTCTGTGCGGCGGCCCACCTTTACCTCAAGGCTAGGACCGCCTCTGGAGATGCTGACTGTACAAGCCACGGTTTCCGTTCCCACAACCCCACACACTTTAACCGACACGCTTCAGGATTAGCTTCTCCCACTCAGCATGGCTCAAATGTCCAAATATTGACTGTCTGTGGTGAAACTAATAATAGAAAAAGACTGGATGTGCCAGCGAGAGCCTCAAACCAACTGGACCGCAGCGTTTTTGCCTGATTTTGAATAATAATTCAGTCAATTCCTCCTCCTGCTTACAGTATACACATCAGGCCTGAATCGATGCCAGACCACTGATCCAGGATCTGCCTTCATTACTGGAGATAATTCAACCGGGTTCAGCGTCTAGACAAGTTGTTCCTCTCAGACACTTAAGTAGTGGCCTCCCTGTTCATGGACGACGTCAAACTGTCTGCATTTTTCCTTCCTGACATTGATATATAACGCTTGGCATACACACACACACACACACACACACACATACACAGTCAAAGCCTGCTGTGCCACTATATCAGCGTGTTGCCACAGCTTTTTGATCTGCCTTAAACCTAAATATTGCACATAAACCCCCGGCTTGTTTTTTCCCCTCGCGCTGTAATCCGTTCTGAAATCTGAAACCTTTTTTCCAGAGACTTGTGTCGAAGCGCCATTAGATGAGTTTTCATGGAAATAAAAATGCTAATTCTCGTGATCATCAGGAGTGCATACGACTAATCCTCCAGATTCTGCCAGAAGGGGTTTTTGCTCTGTTTTATTTTAATTTTTTAGACATTTTCCTGAAAGAATTAAAATGTTATGCAGCAGGCAAAAGAAAACCCACTGATTTCCCTTGTTTTTAGCATTACGGAAACTGATGCTTCTGCAAACACTGGCTCAACAGACCATCCCTAATTATTTCTCTCTGCTGCAGTGTATATTATTTTTTTCTAAATTGCTAATTGATGCCAGTTTAAGGAGCTTCCTGCAGTGTTAGTGGTGCAGCCAGCTGATGCTGAGCGAGAAGCAGCTTGAAAAGGTCCGTTGCATTTCCTCAACTGTCAGACTTCAACTCCGCAGAGGGGACCTAATGCTCCCTGGAATCCCATGAATGCATCCCAGAGAAAGCCAAAGATGTTTGTGTCAGCTCCAATGAGATTGCTGGAAAGTGCCTCTTGAGGTTCAAATTCCTGCTAATTGGCAACGTGGCCAGGCACAGACGCCTTTGTTCACTAATACAGGAGGTTTCTGTGTGTGTCAGGCTGATACACTGAGCCTGGCATCAATGAACTGTTTGTTTTTTTGTTTTTTTTTTTGTTGTTTTTTTTCTGAGCTTGCTGCTCCCGGAGCATCGATATCGGCGTTAGGACAGGTCACTTCCACTTATTTAAAACTACCTCTGTAACCTTTCTCTCAGGGATTGCAAAAGAAAGATTCAGGGTGGTCCACAACTCTAGATTGCATGGCTAACAGGAATCTTTCGAGTCAAATTCAATAAACTGCTTTTAACCGCAATGAAGCAAAAATGTGCAGGCAAGTTAAACAGACTGCAGTTGAGCTTGCAGCTTGATGACTTCATTTAATTTTGCGGGTGTCCCATTTCCCTTTAGGACCAGTGCGGATTCACTGACACTGAGCTGGGAAGATGTAATTTAAATTTTTATGATATCATAAAGAATACAGTCCTGGTAAAAAGATATTGGGCGCTCTTCAATTGCAGGGTTTTAGAAATGATTTAGTCTTCTACAGTTATTTCAATTTAACATGAAGTGTAGAAAAACACAGATTTATCATCATTATATATTAAATGAAGACTAAAAGGATGGCCTTTCTGCACCCAGTAGATTTAGGAGAATGAGTAGCAGCAAATTAAATAAAATAGAATAATATACTTTATCTTCCCTGGTGGGGAAGCTAAAAACTAAATAAAAATACTTGGTCAAATTTAGTGGGTTTTTTTGCAGTAAACTTGTTTAGTTTCATCATTTTGTAAAAACTAGAATGGGTTTCCACACAATGTTCTGGCAAAGTCAACTATTTCGGGTTTAATGTGATGAATGCTTTTGCAAGGTACTGTAAAGTTTGGCCTGAATTGGGTCGTCTACGCAGTGAAGGCGTGTTTTAAAATGAGTCGACATGTTTTCAACAATGATGTGAGACTGGAAAAGTCAAACAGAAAACTTGTACATCTGGTTATTGTTGCTGAAGGCGATTCAACAAGCCACTGTACTTAGTCTGTCACGCTTGGTTTTCAGTTTTGTCTTTTTGTCTTTGCTTAGTAAATAAGGGCCTTATGGATTCTGTTGTGTTTTTGAACGTTTGAGGTTTGTCTGTGGTGAACATCAGATTATTACGCTCTGATATAAAGACGTTCAGAATCTAAGGATGCGGGCGCTTTCTTTTTACGATAACTGTAAATCCACTGGAACAGAAACAGAAACAGCAGCTCACAAATTACAGGAATTGTGAATAAGCCTCTACTGTAGCAGCAGCTGTAGAAATTTGAGCGTGCTTTTTGTTTTTCTAAAGAAGCATGATCCCCGTTTGGTTTCAGAGCTCTGAACCAACAAAAGAAAACCGCGGTGTGATTCCAGCACCGATCTCCTTCGGTTCCCTGCTGACTCGGTGTAAAGGCTCTCTGAGCGAGAGAATGTCAGAAACGGATCATGTATCCAAAAATGGGACATGAGATTTGCGATTGCGTCCCGCTGACTCAGGCTTTTGAATTTTTTATGCTGCAGACACGAAACGTCTGTCGCTCTGGCCCAGATTTGGTGCTAATTAGTGTCCGGCTTGGTACTCGGGCATATGGCTGAGCATGGGAATGCTGCTGCCACCTGTTCTCACATCGCTCCCGTCCTGTTGCTCTGTTTCTCTGCTTCTGTTTGAAACTGAAGCCTCAGTGGCCTAGTTTGGCTCTTTTTCACGTCTTTGTTGCTTTGTGAGCTCTTTGCTCTGCTTTTCGGTAGCGATGCTCCAATCTGATATTAACATCCGTATCGGCCTTGATATTGAAAAAAACTTCTAGATCAGGTATTGGTGACAATGTGCCCGATCCAGATCGACGCCACGTTTTAATAATTTATTTAACAATAAATTTAGAATTCCTAATTGCACTTTTTGAACCATTTGAAAGAAAGTTATTCGCAATATATTTTTACTAGGTGTGCACTGATTGCAGTCTTTTGGCCAATCTTTAAAGATCCAGATCGTGCTGAGACTGATTTATTGGTGCACTCCTAAGTTTTACATGTTTAGCTGAGGCAGTCAGTCTGTTCCTTTTGTCAGTTTCAGTTTCTTTATTTGAAATTGGCTGACTGAACAAATTAAAGCTGAGTTCTTTTTACACGTTTGGCCAGTATTGGTGCATTTAAGTGTGCAGAGTTATCAAATAAATTTGTAATTCAGTTCATTAATGTTTGTATTTAAAAAGAGAAATGTTTTCAGTAAACTCAGCGCTGTTTTTCTGTGTCGAGTCGGTATCGTCTGATACTAAACCTCCGATATCTGTATCTGTATTCTGAAGTTAAAAAAGTGAATCAGTGCATCCCTACTTCTCCGCGGCCTTGCTGTTAACTGACAGTTTCTGAATTTCACTCTGTTTGACAAAGATTTAGAGACGGTTTCCACCCCAAAGATGACCGCTGCATAATAAAGGCGGCTGAATAGTCTCGATGCATAGTCCATTCACTCTGAAATATTCCTCTAAGCTCTCAATCTCTTGGCCATTTGAATGAAGCACCAGATAGTGTAGATGCAGACAAACAGAGGATGGCTTGTATCCTCCCAGGATCCCCTGGCCACTTCCTGTCCCTCTGCTCTGGGAACGGGCCAGGGTGACACAGGCCACCCATCTCCCGCTCAATCCACCCACTGTTGCCTCAGTGGAAAAGCGGTCCCTCTCGCCCCCTTATTCCCGCCGCTCTGCGCACATTTTCTTGTGACAGGAAAAGAGTCTTTGGCTTTTAGAAAAGATGCCTCTGTGTGCGCGGCTTTGTGTAGGCGCAGCTGTGCGTTTAAAACGTGCCGGTCTCCATCCTCTGAGAATCACCACAGTGTACATGGGATGGAGAGGAGGTTTTAGTGGAAATTGGGGATTCTTTTAGACTGAGCCTCCGGTCCAAACAAATCTATTTATTCCAGCAATATCAGATGGGACACAAAATGTGTCATTCCCTCTGACAGTAAAGTGTAAAATACAAAATCTTACCACGTATTTTTGTCCAGTTTCTAGTGCAAATATCTTTGTATACTTGAAATAAGACAAAACAAACTTACAAGTAATTTTTCAGCAAGAAATATGAGCTTATTTTCAGTCAATAATTAATTAATATTCAAGAAAAAGTATTAGGTTAAGTATTTCACTTAGAACATATCTAGTACTTTTTCATCAGTATTAAAGTATTAATTAAAAGAAGCTGCTATATCCTTCTGAAAAGTTACTTGTAAGTTAGTTTTGTCTTTCAAGTGTACTATGACATTTGCACTAAAAACTAAACCAAAAAGATGTTGTGGTTTTGCACTGTGGGCCCAAATCTTTAAATTTTTCCAGATTTTTTAAAATGTTTTTATGGAACCTGTTAGCATGGTGGCTGTTTGAACATTTTTGTTGTTGAACAAAATATGGAAATTAGTAATTTATTCCACCTACAAACCAAAAACTTTAGTTTGTGTTGCCTTTTTGAAATAAAATATCTTCTCTTCCTTTCGCATTAGAGTGGCTTTGTGCAATGTAAAGTTTGAGACCTCAGCAAACCGCAGCATGTTTGTGTGTCAATCCTTTTCTGGCAGCTGAACCTTTTTCAGGAAGTGGCGGCTCTGTCCTCTCTTCAGGCCGTGACCCCTGGTATCTCACCCATCCGTGCTGATGTCAGACTCCGATGAGATACAGAGCAGAGGCGTGGCCACCAACTCTCAGCTCTGCACTGATTGCCTCGCAGTTGGCGTCTGCTTCAGTGCTCCGCTGCCCCACCGACCTGCATTTGAATATTGAAATCAGGGTGCCCTATGAACAAAGGGGTGGTTTAAATGAGATGGAGGAAATTACTGCAGTGTCGGGGGGCCTCGCCCTCCAATCTGCTATGTAAATGTCACGACAGGAAGCAGTTATGTTTTGATGATGAAGCGTGACATGGACATATTTCGTGTCTGCTTGGTTTATTTGTCTATCTCCAAGGAAGGAGGGTTTTCTATGATCCTTTGTTTCACTTTCAGTTTAGAAACGTAAAATTGATATCTAATTGTGGTTAAACTTCCCTCTTTGTGATGCAGTTGGAAGCACTAATGCTTTACAGAAATCAAGTCGAGGGGTTTTTAATTCTGCACTGAGTTTGCATATTCTCCCTGTGCATGATTAGGTTTTCGCTGGGTACTCTGGTTTTCTCCTACAGTCCAAAAACATGACTGGTGTTTTATTGGTCTCTTTAAATTGTTCTTAGGTAAGAGTGTGTTGTGCATGGTCCTGTGTGCCTCTGTGTGTTTTCACACCTGAAGGTAGACCAAAAATACCTGGTAAGAGTTCGTGTTTTTGCACTGTAGGCCCAAATATTTTCATTTATCCAGTTTTTCTTATGTTTTCATTGAATGAGCCTGTTGGCATGATTATTTAAAAATGATTGAACATTTCATTGTTGAACAAATTGTGAAAATTAGTCATGTATCCAGAGTTTCAGTCCAATAGACTTGGTTTGATTGGGGGACCAAAATTGCGACATTTGTTCCATTTTCAGCTGGTGTGATTCGCTTTCATGAACCAAACTATTTCAGAAACTTGTTCCCTTCCTCACCTGTGGTGCTGCTACACCAAGAACCACTGAAGGAAACAAAACAAAAACCACTAAAGAAGATGCAGAGTGCAACTTTCTTCTTCACAAAATGTAAGCAAGAATGGAATGGTGTCAGATTTTAGGGTTTGTAGGATTTCTCTCTTTTTTTCCTTGTTAAATTAATACCACAAGCCATTTCTTTGCTTTGTTACATAAATATGCCATGAAAATCAACTTGACCAACACTCCAGTACTATATCTAGACCAGAGGTATACAACGGCAGTCCTTAAGAGCCACTGTTCTGCAGCTTTTAGACGCATCCCTTCTCCAATAAACTTGAATGAAAAGGCTACATTTCAGGTCAGCATGTTCTGCAAAAACCTGGTGACCAACCTGTCGTGTGATTCAGGTGTGTTGGAGGAGGGATTGCATATAAAAGTTGCAGGATAGTGCATCTTGCCAGAACTGTATGATGAAAACTTTCTTTCTTGTTTTAAACCAAATGAAGTCCCAGTTAAGTCGGGGCTCCTCATTACTTGAGGTGTTTTCAAAGACACAGAATGGGAGTAAGAACTGATGAGCAGGCACAATGCGACACCCTCCACACACCCTTTAATTCAATATTGATAATAAACAACGTGAGCTCGAATGTTTTCACAGCAGTTTGAACAACCACAGAGCGAGCGCCCAAGCAGGATGCCGCCCTGGACCGACGGTTGTCTATACCTGCTTCCCCAAACGCATTCCTGCTCCGGGCTGTGGGAACAGGAGCGAGGTTTAAACTCGCCTCATTCTCAACCCTGCATTCCAGAGCCGTGACTGGGCCCAGCAACACCAGCGAGCCTCGGACTGCATCAAGAACACCTGGTTCATTTTACATGCAGATGAAGTTATGTTTAGCGTGTCTATATATGTATACGTCTGTCTGCGTATTTTATGTAAAGTCCCCGGGGACGGAGGGTGTTGTATTTCGGCGCTGTTGGGATTCCTCATCCTGCATGGCAGTGCCGATGAGAAGCTAAACGGTACAAGTGCTGGAAAAGCTTTAACCCACTGAAGCGTGAGGCATATTCCAGTCTCCGTGGAATCGAGTGGATCAAATGCAGCCTCTTTGAAATGTGAAGAGAAGGGGCGAATTTAAGGCTTTGCTTGTACAGTACTCCAGTTCACTGCAAGGAAGCAACAAAACACAGCCCTGTGTGATGCTGGAAGAGATCTAAAGTGCCTTTTTGATCTAGCCTCTGCCAGTTTTTTGGACCTTTTCATTTCCCCGATGCTTGAGCGTCTTTTCCCCCAGCTCATGTGATATACTGCTGACACTTGAACGGATGAAAGCCTTTTCCTTTTCCATTTTGTCTGAAAAGAAGGGATTGGAGGAAAGAAAATAAGGGAAAGAGTGTAAGGATGGAGATAGACTATGAGGGACTAATCTAGGGGGTGAGGGGTCGTGGAAGGAATGGACTCAAAGCTCTTGAGGATTATCTTCTACTTCTTCTCCCTCCCCCATTTCAGAGGCTCATAACTGGAGCTGATGATTTCACGTGCTCCTAATGATCACAGATCAGGATTCAGGGAAGAGGGGATATAAAGGTTAGGCAAGGACTCCATGCCAAAAGTAACACAACTTCAATGTTTGTCTGCAGGAATACTCACATAGTACTGCTGAGATCCTAATGCATGCTTCGTATGTTTCTTGTCCTGAATCCAAAGTTCAGAAGATTTCACAAGTGACAAGAAAACTACACACACGATCTTACCAAGTCATTTTGCTCTAGTTTCTAGTGAAAATGTCTTAGTACACTTGAAATAAGACAAAACTAACTCACAAGTATATTTTTAGCAAGATATTGCAGCTAGGTTTAAGTCAGTAATTCCTTAATGTTGATGAAAAAGTAATTCTTCCATTGGCACATTATTTCACTAATAATATGGGAAAAATGTCTTGCTATTAGCAAAATAACTTGCCAATGGAATAAATTACTTTTTTGCACTTTACAAGCAGGGTAGCACGTCAGAAAACATCAGACAGTGGAAATTCATAAATGCAAAGGAAATCTGAGTATGAATTTCCTTCTGTCTGTCACAAGAATAAACCAAAGTCTGTTCTGGATGGAAGGAGAGATGGGGCTTCAAACTATATTTTTTCACAAACACAAAAAAAGATTTAACAAATCTGTAATCATTACAGCATGATTCTCCTTTTCATGCTTGCCTCAGTCTTGTTTATTCCTAAAGCCAGACAAAATATGAAAATACTATTACCATTATCCAACTTTCAAATTATTTTTAAGTGGTCTCACTGTTCTATGATCAAATGCAGTAAAGTTAGAAACCATTGAATTATAAGCTACCAATCTTCAGTATGACCAGCCTTGCATCAACATTTAGTTTTCTTAGACACCACAGGGGGCGCTCACCCATCAGATCCCTTGGTTGGACCAGCAGAAAAGCAATAGAAAACTCATTTGGGGGGCAAAAAACATGTTTTCTTGTTGTTGTTTTGTTGTACTCCCTACTTGTGCTAGTCTGCAACACAACTTATTGTTTTCAGTTTTTTCTTCTTCTCATTATAGACAAATTGTTAGAGTTCAGCTTCATGTTTTAACTCTTCTGTAAAAAGAACAAAAAAGGTTTATTGATTTTACCAACTGCATGTCACCAGGAAAGAAATACCAGATTACTATATCTTTCAGCTGATATCCTCAATTCAGTTTTTGAGTGAAAACCTACTGCTGTTGTGATGTAACTGATCTAATTTACCTCCAACCTCTGGCAACTGCCAATTTCAAGATGCGAACATGAGCTCAAGCATGACACATAAAAGGTAGACATGAACTGACCTCGCTTGTATGTCTCATCTGTTGCTCGACCAGTTATCACCCAGCCTTGAATTCTGCTTCAGGGAACCTGGGATTGTTCTGGATAAGGGCGGTTACCTGTTTAACTTAAGTAGTGATGTAATCCTTAAAATCCCTAATTCTGAGGTGTTAAAAGCAGAAACATGAAGAGTGACGTTTTGAGCATGTTGACCTACTCAGCATAATGAAATGGGTGGGAAAGATAAAGAAAATGAAGTGTAGCCCAGAAGCCATTTGAAGCCAGTGGAATAATTTTTCTTTGGAGCTGATGCAGATGGACACTTTCTACAATTTTGTACTTTTTGAGTTTTGTCAATAACTATTTTGTATCGTATTAAATGGAAAATATTAGCTAAACCACCACGTAATCTTATTATATAGGTTCTTCTTTCGCTTTTGTTTTAAAATCAGAGCAAGCTGGGCCACACACATCACTTTGGTTCATCTATTGATTAACCTTGATTAAATACAGCCAATGTTTTCCAAGTAAGTTCTTATTGTTATTGTTGGGAGCAGACTAAAAACATTTTCTCTCAGTTATACATCTTTACTTTAGGCAGACATCTTAAACTTACTTTCAACATGCAGATTTTGACTCATGTGCTAAAAGTTTGGTCACATGTGCTCAGCAGAAAGCGACACCACCCTTCATCAGAAATGGCCCAGATATTTTCTTTCTGAGCCTCAATCCCAAAATAATTTGATACATGTCACACTCAGATTAGGAGCAGGGGATGACAGAAAATCTGTGAACCTGCAGTGGCTACCAGAAGCATTTATTTGGATGAGAACAAAAAAAAAACTCCCAGTTAACCCTGGGTTTAGGATACCGTGGCCAGCTGCTTGGATTGTCAAATAATTTTAATGCTTGTTTCACTGTGGCATTTGGCAAACAAAAAGTGATTAAGAAAAATCTCTGGATCACTTTTGTTTGTTGTATACTGCTGCATAGAAATGTACTGTGCACACAAGCTTCCACACAGTGAAAGGGAAAGGAGCTCAAAGACCCCGATCCTGTTATAAAAGCCAAAGATCCTCAGGCTCCATGAAGTAAATGAGTAAACATGATGTAATTTTTAAAAATTGGAAACTCCCTTTGACTTATCAGAAGATATTTGCAGGTGATTTCACCTTGCCTCCGTTTCTCTGGCTAGTCCCTCTCCGTCTCTGTTCCTGTATGCCTCTAGGAAGTGTCAGACGTCCCACATATTTCACAAAGCCTCCACCAATCTTGCCTTTTTCTTCATCAGATCGGTATGCAGTGCTCTCTGAGAGTTTTGGCCCAGAAAGTGTGGATGCGTGTGTGTATGTGTGTGTGTGGCTATCTTACATCTGTGCAATTTGTTGGTTTGTGGAATGCTTGGAATCACCTCCATGGCAACAGCGGGACCGTGCGAGTGCGTGTGTGTGCCGCAGTAAATATTGACTTCACCTCCTCCCCATCTTTGTGCTGCCTGTGTTCAGCCTTTGCACACACTTCATCCAGGTTCCAGTCCTGGCACTGGGGGTGTGTGTTTACCTGTAGACCTCCAAACATGGAGGAACTTTCTGATTCTTCTTCCATTATTTGCTTTTTGCTGTGTTACATCATCTTCATAACATTCTGGTACTCGGTGTTAGAAAAAAGTTACTGACCAGAGTTGTTAATTCAGATTGTAGCATTTTTATTGCACTGTATTTCAGGGTGTTTTCACTCCTGACAGTCTTAAGAACTAATTAAACTTTTGAACCAGTTTCTCCAGCAACAACAGCCCTGAAGCGTTAATGGTAATCTGTTTTCTACATCGCAGAGAAGGAATTTGAGTCCCATTCTTATTTTCACTATTGTTTCAATTCAATGAATGGTTTTCAGGCATGAATGGCTTGTTGAAGGCCACACCACATCATCTCAGTTGAATTTCAACCTGGATTATAGCTGGGCCATTCCAAAACTTTAATTTTGTCTTTTTGTAGCCATTCAGGGGTGGACTTACTGGTAAGATTGAAATCACTGAAGCACACCAGATCCTTAAGAAATTTCTGGTAAAAAGCAGAATCTATTTGTTAATCATTTATAGCAAGTTCTCTAGATCTTGAAGGAGTACAGCACTAAATAAGTAAAGTTTATTTATAAAATGTTCAGACATAAATGTCACAAAGTGCTGCACAGCATAAATCACAGATAAGTTACACACAATATAAAAACATAGATGTCTGGGAGAACAAAATAGTTTTCTGTTTAAAGAAAAAACAGAAGCAGCAAAATGAAGCTGTAAGAGGAAAATGACACTACAGTTTTGGAGCCACTGACTGAAAGGCCCTTAATTTTTAACTAAGTATGTAGAACAACCAGAAGATTCTGGGGTTGCAAAATGTTTGGTTAAAAACTGAGACAAATAAGATTTAGCTAAAAGTCTGGCTGCTGCGTTCAGAATAGCTTGCAGACATAAGAAATTATGATCTGTCCAGACAGGTAAAAACAGCATAATAATAGTTAAAGTGTGATGACACAAAAATATGAAAAATTTTCTGAAAGAAATGGTAAATAGCTCTGATTTGTGTCTCAAAGCCCAATGAGGAATTGAGTTTTTTTTGTTTTTTGTTTTTTTTTACACTGGGCAAAAAGAGGCAACTGTCTGACTGGTTTTAAGATGCAGTTGCCTGGCAGCTAATAACTCAAAGGCTCTCTTTTATTTGGGCTTAAAACCAGAAAATTAATGGAAAGAAATCCACTAATCTGAGATAAACATTTTACTAGGGTGAACAGCTTAACCACCTCGTGTGGTTTAAAATAAAGAAACAATTGGATGTCATGAGCATAAATGTGATAATAAATGTCATTAAAAAATGAGTAATGTTAGCAAATTGAGGAATGTAAAAAGAAAATCATAATGGGCCCAGAACCAAGCCCTGTGGAACTCCACAGATTGGAGGAGCAGAGGCTCAGGTCTGTCATAATGCAGAATTTCCTGTCAGATACATAAGAAGATAACCAGCCCAATGGCAGAGGCAGAAATACCATCAACACTGAACATTTTACATCAGCATCAACATTTTATTGAAAAATTCAGAATGAATGAAGACGTCTCAGTGGAATGCTGCTTTAGAAAGCCAGACTGAAAGAGCGAATCAGAGATCCGTGACCGACTCAGCCAGAATCTAAGCTGAGTTTCTACAACTTTATCGAGTATTTTACTCAGAAAATCCAGCTTGGAGATGGAACTGAAGCTGCAAATCAAACCAGTATCAAGATTATGTTTCTTCAGGACAGGAGTTGAGTTCTTGTGTCCTATTTCAAGTGTTAGACAGGAGTCTTGATTCTGAAGGTCAGACACTGATCATGTGGAAATCAAGTGAAATTAAACCAATGAATTCAAAATGAATTCAAAATAATCACAATTAATGCATAGTTTGAGTTGACATTGGACTTTGTTGGTTTAAATAGAAATTCCTTTAGTAGAAAAATCCTCAAGTGATTGATTTTCTACCACAGAAGGAAAACAGAAGGAATTCTCTTTCACAGAATGAATCCAAATAGAAACTGTGGAAAGGTGGTGCTCTCGTACAAACACAACTAAATATCTTTTTGTTTGCTACTGTAGAGAAACCAGGTGAAAAACCAGCGATACCCTGTGTTTGCGTAGAACCAGGAACTAACCCACCTAAACAGTCGTTCATGCTTCAGATGGTTAAGTACATGCATACGTTGAGGCTCTCGGCAGCTGCTGTCGTTCGCCACAGTTGGACCGGTCTTTCCTGTCTTGTCTTCTCAGCATCCGTGTTGTTTACTGGCCACAGATGGGATGTCATTGCTGCGTTTGGTGAACACGATTAGGGAGTAGATGTTGATAATCTGGACAGAACTAGCAGGGTTGGATTATGGTACAATTGGCGGCAAGTGACGCAGGAGCCAAAGCCTTTCCGCTCCCTCCTCCCCTTGTAATAATCACATAGGGGGCATTAAGATGACAGAAGACATCCATCAGGCTGCCTTCGGACTCACATGGATGTTTTCCACACAGGCCAAACTCTCTGTACATGCATGCAGACTCTCTGATCCCTTGTACATGTTCTCTGACAAGTCACATGTGGAAAGGGCTTTGAAAACATCAAGGCTTGGATCGTCAGCATCGCTAACTTTGGGAAGCATCTTTGTAGGTTTGGTTAAGAAGTTTATCACCATACAACCGATTTTAAATAAGGACAGTGTGTCTCCCAATATGTTCTCCACTACATGGGAACAATGTGTTAAACGCCCGATGTCTGCTGATGCAAATGCAATAAAAACACGATAGTATCTTTCTGTGGTCTGGCAGCTGCTGTTCGCTGAGCTCACTTAAGTGGACTGGGTTGGCGTTCATCTGGCTCTGATGTGCAATATGTGACATGTCCAGAGTAGTGGTCGCATTACGAATCAGGTCATTTTGCTTTTAGCCGGCGCTCTGGACTGAGATGACGCCCTTTAAACTGCTCCAGCCACTAATGTCAGGATCAGAACAACTGTTGGACTCATGAAAATCTACAAGACATCTCAGACCATGAAACTTGAGCATTTGTTATTTATTAGGTGCAAAAGCCTGAATATATTACCAGAGAGAAGTACTATCTAATTCCATAAGCAAATCAGTGCCTTAAAGGCATCTACAGTCTTCTCAAACTCATATATGTTTGATGGCGCTCCCGTTTCAGTACACATAATTTGTGTCAAATTCCAGTTTTAAAGCCTTGCAAAGTGCCGCTTTAAACATGTCTTAACTTTTACCACCTGATGTGATGATTGCAGCTGTGGTTTTGCTCAACACCACCAGCATGAGACGGAAACATGTTTTCAGTGGAGTACATACCTTTGGAATACCAGAAAAAAAATAATAATAATAATTTTTTGTTACGATCTACTAAATCAGCACAGTGGACCCGTGGTATCCAGTGGGGGTTATGGACCACAGCCATCCACGAATACTTGAGACGCCCTCTTAAAACACTTATAACAGCCTATTTTAATGGTTTAAACACAAAATATATCTTACTATGCATTAATGTGCACAGTGGAAACCACCTTAGCACTACAGCAGAAGCTGCTATTGTCTTGAATATTATGTATTCAAGAATAATACAAATTAATTATTTACATTTTCTAACAAGTAAGGATCCAATAAATGGGAAATTTGCTTTAAACAAATTATTAGACATTTGATCATTACATGCATTGCAAGTCAATTCAAAAGCAATAACTTATTAATGTACCGGAAAGCATTTTGTTTCAATGCCGTATTTAAATAACGCTCCAGCACCGTCTTACTACACTGCATCATTCAAAATATGATCTCCAGCTAAGTCAGGCTCCAGTAGAGTTTTGGAAACTTTTGCTCTACATGAAAAACCCCGCAACCAAATAACAAAATGACCTAATCTCACATACACAGTTGAGACGCCTAACTCACCTCAATATGTTGGATGCTCGAAACTTAAAGAAACTGACAACATACTTTCTAATTATGCTGAGGCTACGTTTACACAAGACCGCAGTGTGGAAACTGCTGGTATTTTCAAATGTTGGTTGAGGAAACGTTCCATGTTTAGATCAGTTGTAGTTGTCATGCCAGGCCACTGTATGGCGCTGTGATTTCAGCATCTCTTCACTGCAAAAGCACAAAGTCTTACCAAGTAAATTTGGTCTAATTTCTAGTGCAAAAACTAGCATTGAAATAAGACTAAACTAACTCAGAAGTAACTTTTCAATAACATATAAGAGCTTGTTTTAAGTCAGTAATTCTTTAAAATTGATGAAAGAGTTCTAGTTCCACTGGAATATTAGTTGTTGTTTTTTTCAGTTATAACAAGACATTTTTCAGATGTCTTGAAATAAAAATGTTTTTCTCTTAGATCAGGCCTCAAGAAGTGACACTCTGATGACTGGAGATGTGTAAATGTAAATATTACAGTTTTATTGAAAACTGTAAACAAATTTCTTAATATGTATTTAGAGGGCTTGAAATTTTATCTTAGATGATCAGATACATTTTTATAAATAATAAGAAAAACATATTTGAATTTTCACACTTTTGATGCCAATATGCAGATACTATTCAGAAAAGGAGTGTATCAAAGTCCAGACCTTCACATCTTCATGTTTTTCAACAAAATACAGTTTATCTGCAGTTTTAAATGTAAAAGTCCCCTTTTCTGTTCTGCATTATATTCTGAAAACATCTCATTAAAACTGCATACTGAACATCCTGAAGAAAAAAAATGTTCAATATGTTGTTTTCAGCTGTTCTCATGTTCATAATCCTCCACAAAAGATGAAAAGATTTTCTAAGGGGTCAAAATCATAATTTACTTCGTAACAAAAGCTGTCCTGTGTGAAAACAGACTTTTGTCACGATCTTGTTCGCTTATTCATAATCCTGTTAACCACTGAAGGACACCAGATCCTCTTCTTATATTTCAATAAAAGGATACTATTCAGAAACTGTGATTGTTTTCACATGAAAACACCGATAAGCAGCATGCCGTGTAGGGAAACAGCCCTGGCAGCTACGTTAAAAGACTATTCCCATTTCCCAAAAGCTCAAGAGACATGAAGGATTTGGAATTCATTGCCAGATCTTATGCATAATTAAGCTAATCGTAACTCTTCCACCCTCCCATCCAGCTACATCCCCCAGAATTGCCCAGGGGATTTTCATGCTGCTGCTTTTTTACAGTAACTTAGTCCTGTGAGCTCAGAATTGACCTCTCGTTATCATTAACTCTGCAGATAATAATACCTCTCTAGCTACTTTGGTCTATGACATGAACCTAGACTGCTGACTTTTATGATTTTTTTTTTTTCTTATTCCCTCCCCGCCGTTCAGACATATTTCCATGCAGCCAGCAAGCCACAGGGCCGTTTCTGTGCAGCCTGCTGAGAGCTGACAAAAGATGGCTTTGTTGGAAACGGAGAGCGAAGAAAGACCAAAGACTCACTTAACGCTCTGTTCATGTTTTACTTGATCTGGTCCTCGCATGGAGTCTTGGCCGGTTGGTTAAAGGAAGTGATTCTCTATTCTTTTCATTTCTTTTTTCACATCAGATTTGGTTCTGTTGTTTTAATCCCGAAGGTATATCCACCAGCACATCTCCTTTCGTCTTCACCTTCTAACGCTCGGTCCGCATAATGTGACTTTAAGCACCATTTGAGGACTATTAAGGTGACAACCCCTCGAGTGAAAACTGTGCCTCTGAGGAACGGTTGTGGCTTTCTCATAATTGACGGCTGCAGAGGAGAGAAGTGGTTCACCCGCTCTGCTATGCATCAGATGGCTTATTAAGCATGCAACGATTCTGCTTGCAGAGAGCGCAAAAACAAACAAAGAGCAGCTCTCACTCGATATCTTTGTGTCTGCTCTCTTGATACTGTGTGTTAACCTGCTAACCCTCACCCCTCTTTTTTGCAGACATGCCCAAAGGGGGTATGTATATCTACCGTCCTGCCCCATCAACTCCTCAACCTTTCCTTGTCATGCTCCCTCCTCACTGATTCAACCCAAACACCTCTGTTGCTTTTGTTTCTTTTCTGCTCATATGCAGTTCTTTACAAAACCATTTGTAGTCCTGTGTGTTTTTTCTTTTTTTTTGTCTTTTCACTTTTATTTTTATATTACAAGAAGCCACAATGTATTTCACTGCAGTTATGTGCACAAAGAAGTTCATAGATGTGAAGTGAAAGGGAAAGGAACACATGGTCTTCCAAATATTTTACACAAGACGATTTAAAAAGTGAGAAATCTTGTGTGTAATTCAACAGAAATCTTATAGAGAATGCATCATAAAGTTGGAAGAAGGCGCTCTGGTCCAATTTGTGGAAGCAAATGTTGCACATCATCTGTGGTGGCAGCATCATGTTGGGAGGCTTCCTTCAGTAAAGACAGAGGAGCTAAGCTGATGGAAAGATGGATGGAGTTAATGTTGTGTTCCAGTTACCTCTGAAGTCAAAACTCGGAGTTCAGTTTGATGACACACTAACAGCATTCTGGTTGACAAAGTTGGAGAAGTTGGGATTTCAATATGGCGCCATGTTGAAATGATAAATTGGCCTTACAAGTTGTAACTAGGGGGTAGTCGGAGTTTCTCCCAATTTACGAGTGGGAAATCTGAGGACTTCTGAGGGTGTTCCAGTTGATTTTTCCAATGAGGAAGTTGGAATTTCCCAGTTCTGCCTACAGATGAAATGCACCACAATGCTTGGCTAACATGGAGGGAAACCTTAGAAGTTGCAAAAGTCTTGGAAGTGGAGCACAGGTTCACCATCCGGCTAAACAATCACCTTAAACATAGAGCCAAACTACAACTGAATCAAAGATCATGTCATTTTTAAACTGAAGTTAAACGACAGTCTCTATCTGTTCTAAATAAGCATGAGCTATTCTGCAAAGCTGGTAGAGACAAAGAGATAAGAGGTGGTTCTTCAAAATGTCAACCCTGGGGGGTTGAAAACAAATGCACAACACACTTTAGAACAAAAATGTTGAAAATCATGCATCTTTTTTCTTTCCACTCCCCAGTAATCCCCCACTTTGTTTTATACTCTATGCACTTACACATTGCATCACTTTACCTTATATTACCCATGCTGTCATTTCCTCAGCAGACCATTATAAAAAAGGAGTTGCAGTTATGAGTAACCATTCGCGACTGAAAAGAAGCAGTGACAGATTCATCTGTTTTGCTTTGCCTTTTATAGCCAGATGTTTTCCACCATATGTCATAGGACCGTCGCCCTGAGTGATTTAATCTCAACCAGACAGAGTAATGTTGTTTCTCTCATTTAGATGCGGAACCTTTGCTTGTAAACTCATGAGTCCGAAGACAGCACTGGTGCATCGGAAAGATGCATTTCTCCATGAGCAACAAGAGCTGTGCAGCAGATGTGAGCAGAAAGTTGGGCTGCTTGACATGACACACGTTAACCTTTATCTTCATCTGCTTGTCAGGACTCTCCAACCCCCTCCTCAGTCACAACACATTCATTTTCTTTAAATTAGCACTAAAAAGTAGAACCCCCAAGGCTGTATCTATTTAAATAGAAGTCGGGGCATTCCCTAAATAAGCCCAGGCTTGCTGCATTGTTTGCATTGTAATGAGAGAAGCTTTAAAAATGGGCAAGAAAAGCAATACAGTGCAAATCTACTGAATCAAGAACACCTATAAAGGCCATTAATGATTCATCATCCAATAGCAACTGAAGAGCTGATATTAAGAAAAAGGCATAAAGTTTCAAGTGTTTTTTTTGTTTGTTTGTTTTTTTGTCTAATTGGTTATTCACTGTTAAGTTAAATACAGGTCATCTTACCATTAGGTCTCCTTCTGAGCTTTAGGGAGCATGTAGCTTGGTGAAGTCTGGTTCATAGTGAGAAAACAACACCCGTTAAAATGAGAATGAGTGGATAAGATGAAAACAAAGAAGTGGATGCCACAGAATGTTTCAGAAGCTCAGAGGCATTGCGGAAAACCCAAGACGTCCAGACTCTGATAGAAGGTTCTGAGCTAACATTTCTCTGAATTCACTTCAAAACTCCTGTTGACAGAGCAAAACAAAATGGAAATATCTTCATTTTTGCTTTTATTTATTTAGTGTACATAGCTAAATTTGTTGAAAACTAATCCTACTATATCAGTTTAGATGCAAAAAGTAAACTTGTACATGTTTAGCTTTCAAATATAATAGTAAAAATGTTGGAAATGTGACTCTTTTTAAGCTCCCATTAAATCACATCTTGAACATATATTTTGAAAATGAGGCATCATTAGCCAATTTGATGACAAAAAACACATTTCAACCACATTTAGACATGAATTGGCATTATACAACCACCCACTCCACCCACTGTCTTCCAGATTCAGTCAGGAGTAGCAAGTCCACTAATCCTGCATAATCCAGACATTCCCAGGCCAGGAGCAAAATATTGTTCACCCAGCATGCTCTGCTGGATGAGCTTTGCAATTTCCATCCAGGAGTTTTTATCTGTTTGACAATTTTTGTGGGTATTTTGCAAAAGAAAAAATTCAGAAATGTACGGAATTTCTCACCATGTCAGATAAACGCTCCTCAAAAATATTTGTGTCGCCTGTGTGGATACAAAAACAGGACAGTGGAAGCGAACTGTTTGAAACAACATATAAATCATACAACACATCGCTTAGAGTTCTGTGGAAAATGGTTCAACAAGGTGTTGAGAAGGGGACACCGTTTTGGCATCTTGTTTGACGCATATCTTGGAACAAGACGGCACAATTTTTGTCACGCAACTTTGTGAATGAGAATCGATTTCAATGCTTCAGATGAAGCATGGAAGAGCCTTAAGGCTGAGTCGCTCCACTCTGTAGAGGAAGGTAACTGTAGCTGCTTCTAAACAGAATCTTAGTCGAGGTTTGGACCATAGAAGTACTGATAAATCAAAAGCTTTACGTTTTGGCTCTTCTTTTTCCTTATTATGGCACTCTTGAGAATTGTCCATGTTACTGCAGAGGCTCAACCCATATATCAACGCTTTATTCTTCCGTCATTCATAAACAAGACACCAAGATACATGAAATCCTTCATTTAGGATTTCAGGACTTAATTTGCAGGTTTCCCCTAATGCAGGATATCTTTATCTTTTAATAGTTTCACCTTTTTAGTCTTTCTGGGTATATATGTTGCTTTAGGGAATCTCTGAGTCAAGTAAGAAGAAAATGAACGTAGCAGTAGTTTCTTTGACTGCACATCTATGTTCATGGGGCTGTTCCAGAGATCTGCGCTTGCAGTTGTCTATGGCAAATATTGCCTGTGTGTTTGCTCTGCTGGTTGCAGTGGAATGAGGGGGATTTCATATTTGTCTTGAAACCAAAGAGTGGCAGCTGCTCTTCAGTCTGTGGGGAAAGTTTCGTGATAGTGTTTTGTGTGTGTGTGTGTGTGTGTGTGTGTGTGCGTGTGTATGTGTGAGTGTCTTTGTTGATAAAATGGGAGATTCCAGACCCTCTCTCAAGTCTGTGTCTGGCTTTTTGGTGGTCAGAAGACCCTAAATGGATTATATGAACAATCCGACAAGAAAGCTAGACTGTCTGATGCCAAATTAAGTGTAATTTTCACTTTACAGTACATTTTATAGCTGTTTATTCTCTAATTCTCACTGAGTCGTTCATGCTCTGCAGGTCTTGGCCATGGGGGGATCCAAGAGTAAGCCCAAAGACGTTGCCCAGCGAAACCGCAGCCTCGACAGTAACATCAGCTCTGGGGGAGGGGCTGGCAGTCTCCACCACAACTCGGCTCAACAGTCAGCGACACCCAACCGCAGCCCAATTGTGGACACAGATTCACAATTAGTGACCAATAATGCCGGACTCGTTCTGTTTGGAGGTGTGGACAATAACAGAATAACTCCAACAGGTGAGACGTCTTAGGCCTTGGTACTTTACGCCATTATTTAGCACCTAATTAAAGCCCAATTATCTGTTTTTTGCATAAGGTGTGACGACATTTGTGGCCTTGTACGACTACGAGTCTCGAACAGAGACAGATCTGTCTTTCAAGAAGGGGGAGCGTCTCCAGATACTAAATAACACGTAAGAAACACAAAGAAAACATTAACAGTACACCATGACCTTACTGCATTTTTACTCTTTTTCTCTTCAAAGTCCCTCCACAAAGCTTTCAATTTAGATTAAAATATTTCCCACACCATTTTCAGACTGTCTAGTGCCTTGGCACATCTTTGCAGTGACATAGTGATTGTGAAATGATATATGATATCATTTGTTGCTCCTAAGAGCTGGGCATTCAGCAAGACCTACTTATTTACTGAGTGGAGTGCTAACCTGTGTAAAGGGGAGGGTTATGCTTGTTTATTCACATGTGGATTATCAATAGAGGTGCAGTGAACCATATACAGTGTACACAATCCTGTTCACCCAATAAATTGCTGACCTAGAAGGCAGAAGCTTTGAACAATAGTGGATTATAGCTGCGTCTGGCGCCTTGAACCAAAAACGGAACTGGAGCATCGAGTTTGAGTTCACAGAATAAATCTTAATTAATTAGATTAGTTAGCAAGTTTTTAAAGAAAAATAAATAAGTTCAACTATCTAGCTTTCTAGCTAGTGTTAAGAAAATAAATTTAGAATATGCTAGTTTTAAAACTTAACATGTTTTGATTGAAATAGTCTAATTATAGTTTTAAAATTAGTAACTTATTCTGGCCTATTGACCTTTATGTTACCTGTAGTTACAGCAGATTGTCTGCTATTGTTTGAACTGCCATTTGTCTGTGTGGGAAATAATCAGGAGAAGTTCCAGCTTTCACATTCATTTGTGAAAAGCCATAAAACTGCAGGAGTTCAGGAGAAGCTCTGCTCTGACTTTGTTTAGACAATGGAGACAAAAAGTCTTAGATTGTGACTTGCAGGGAGTTTTAAAAAGGGTCAGAGATAGCTCCTGTTTGGATGAGCAAAGATGTGCCTTATTTGAATAAATTAAAGACAAGAATACGCCTTTACTATAAAACTTTCTACACAGGAGTAACAAATCAGATTTGCTCTCGCAATTCTCCAAAGACGTCTTTGCACGTCTTTGCTTTTCTTTCTTTCTTCTTCTTTTCCATTTGCCTCAGGTAAATTAATGCATGTCTCTGTTGTTCTGCAGTTTCTGTTGTAACTTCATGTGTTGTTTTCTATTGGATTAAACTCTGTCATTCTGTGACCTCAACACTCATTGTTGTTTTCTGTGTGGCTACACGCGGCCCGCCGGAAGAACCTGGGATGAGAAGAAGATCAAGCTAGAGAGTTTCTTAAAACCTAAAATCTTCTTCAACACTAGATTTACTATTGCTAAAGAATATCAAGCTCTTCCCTAGCTAGCTAACTTGTAAGCTAGCTAGTTGGCTAGGTAGCTTATAGCTACAAACCATAGCTAACTTGCAAGTCCTAAAATTTGAGTTTGCAAAAGACAGGAATCTGTAAAAGTTTGGAAAGCATTCAGGAGGCATCCATAAGCATTATTTTTTAGAAAATAATGCTTCTGCATTTTCTCCTTCAGTCCAGTATAAGTGTTTGATACTTCACACTGATTTGTGTTGTTAGCCTTGCTGCTCCTAACTTGCTCTCATTTTTTCCACTTTTTTCCCCTTCATTTATTTTCTCATTTTTGCATCATGAACCATTATTTGTTTATAGGAGGAAGATAAACTGCAGGTTTGTTAAGCTTTTTCTGGAATTTTGAATTTACACTGAACGTCTGACCTCGTTGGTTTGTCACATAGACCACATCCTGTATAATACCACTTCATCGCATAACTCTGCCCTTGGCCCAGAAACCCTTGTTACAGTAATCCAGGGGAGCTGATGCAAAGCCTTGCAGCACTATCACCATCATAGGTCAGCTAGAGGTAATGAGAGTGAACCTTGTTTTGCCCCAAATTCTCTAAGTAAAGATATTGCTGCAAAGCTGCAGCAACCCAGTCTCTGACAAATCATACAGCAACTGCATCCTCCTCCATTTCATACCCACATGAATGCATGACCGTATGATTTTATGGCTTTAAACTAGTGTTTGTTTTTAATTTAACAGTAGAGCGACCACGGCTTATGTTTACCAAGCTTCTCTAGGGCCAAGAGCTCAACCATGCCTAAATGTAGCTTCATTTGAGTTTACCAGTGTGACCAAAAATGACAGTATCGCTGTGATTCATGCTTTTAGAGACTTGATAAACCGAAAATGGATCTTTGTGTATCTGATGTGTGATGAGCCTTGGTTTAAAAGCTAAGTCTTATCATTTTATCTGTGCAGGGAAGGGGACTGGTGGCTGGCGAACTCCCTGACCACCGGAAAGAGCGGTTATATCCCCAGCAATTATGTGGCTCCATCTGACTCCATCCAGGCAGAAGAGTAAACCCCTTCATTTATTTTTTCTACATGTTCTGTTTTATCTGAGTCTTACCAAGAGCGATGATGATCCACTCCCTAATTCTAGAAGGCTTTCTCTCTTGGAGCTTTATGTTATTTTGAAATTACTTTTTGAAGAGAAGTCTGAGGTTTTGAGAAGTTAAAACATTGTTATTGGTTAGCTGAGCATAGCTTAGACTGCTGCATCAAATAGCTTGGGGCTCTTGAAAACTGATGAAATCTTGCTACCCATACCTCTTAAATCAACTATGAATATACAAATAACAGTTTGGCAAAGAGCTAAATTATTTCCAGAATGTGTTTACAGTAGACTTCTGGTATTGCACCATTAAAACCTTGGTGGTTAATTGTTTTTTTTGTGTGCCCGTATTAAAATGCCTTGCTCTACTGTAGCACTGCTGATTCTGGTTCTGGTTTATTCAAACGCAGTGTAAAATATTGCCATAAATGTGTGTTTTTATAATTCTCCACTTCATTACTTGGAGTGTTTGTGACCTCTACAGCATATACAAATAATGAGCACATGATTTATAGGTGACTGTAAAACTGCTAAAAGTTCCCAGCCTTTATAAAAAACATTGTTTCTTTTATTATTTTTATTCTTCATATAATAGACGTATTGTGGTAGAATTATTACACCTTTAACATGCCAGCTACTGTTAGCTCAATCTGCAGTTACAAGCTATTTCTCTCTGCTTCTCTGCTTTGATCCGGAGATGTTTTTGGATATTCCTGTGTTGATTCTTTATCTTTGTCCTGCTAAAAAAAAATATTCCAAATATCTTAACTTTTTTTGTGTGTGGGTGGCTGGCATTTTCTGAATTTGCATGCCTACCTGCTCGCTTTTACAGCATGACGCATGAGCTAACCTTCATCTGTAACTACCTCCTTTCTCACTTTTCCCTTCTGCTCCACCAGTGATCTCAAACTGACACTAGATTCCAGGTAAGCAGCTTTTACTGAAGAAAGAAATATTGAATTAATATCAGGGTTTCCAGTTCATGAGTGCATATTTATGCGGGTAGAACAGACTTTATTTTCTCTGCTGCTTTTTGTCTCTTTACTCATACTCTCCAGTCGTCTTCACTTTTTCCCCAAACTGTTTGCTTTTTAATGCTTTGAAATCAATCAAATGAGTAATCTCTTCAAAACAGACTTGTTGCTTTCTTACGTTGAAATGAACTAAAGTGTCAAACCTTAGAAAAAAAAACAAATTACTAACTAATAAATTAAATGTGTGAAAAAATAAGAAACTTTTCACTTTTCCAATGCTTGTGGAAAGACAACATGTTTGGCATCTACTTTCAAGCTTTATTTGAGAGAGAGAAAATAAACTTTTGTAGTCTGTTAGATGAATTCATAAATTGTCGCTCTGATTCCCACATATATTCTGCTCCCTGATGTTTTGGATTTCTGTGTTTCTTATTTGCACTTTCTAGATGGTTCTTTGCCAAAATCACACGCCGCGATTCAGAAAGGATGCTGCTAGCTTTGGAAAACAGAAGAGGGACTTTCGTGGTGAGAGAGAGTGAGACCACCAAAGGTCAGTGCTTCACCTTTCCCATTCAGTCTGTTGAGTTACGACTGCAAAATTAAAACAGTGATTTAAAGACTCCTACTGCCTAACTTAACTGGTGTTTTGTGCTCTTAGATTGTAAATATATAATCTTTTCACAAAACTAAGTTAAATTTTAATTTTAAAAAAATAAACACTAAGGCAAAAACACTAAAATAGGCTGCCACCAATTAAAATGAAATGTATGAAGCAAAATATTTATGGTTATGAAACATAACATTTTAAAACCTCAGTATATCATAACCACTATATGAAAAACTGCATTATATTTGCTTTTACATAGCACATAAGTGCTAATTAATTGAACTGGCTAAAAAAAAAAAGCCAAACATTTGAGCTGTTCTGGAATATTCAGGTATTGGTTAACACAATGCCAAGATGGAACAACACCAGTGATCTTAAAAAAAAACATCTGTGAAGAGTTGTCAAGGCAAATTATTCAAAAAGTTATTGACAATTAAAAAACTTTGCAGAGAGGCTCCACTCTCAAAATATCTTCTTTCTAAATATGATCTGGGATTGTAATGTTTCATCTGAACAGCAAATTATAACATTTAGTTTCCCTAAATGGGATAAATATATTTGACTTGAACTGAAGTGAATAAAAAATATTAAAGATAATTATTTCTGTCATTACATGTATTTTAGAAAGGTAAAAGTAGTTTATCAGAGTCTTTTATTAGTGAGGCCTTTGTCTTCTCAGATACCAGATATGGTGAGGAGAATAAAGAACCGGTGACCATGATAATCTCCCTTCATACTAAATAGGAGGAAGTATAAATTAACAGCTTGTGGACCAGGGTTTGTTCTCAGGTACTGATTAACAAAACCAGGTACAAATTCCTTTAATGCAGAGTTTTAGTGGACATGTGCCCTCTTCCACATGTTTAGTCTGGTAAAAACTTGTAAAAAGTAGCAGAAAAGAGGTAGAAAAATTAAATTTAGTTCATTTATTAAACACTAGTTCCTATATATTATCACCTCTATAAATGTTGAGAGTCAGAGGGACATTTATAACAAGCACTCACATTTGGAAAGACAGAAAGAACATACTTTTTTTGTCTTTGTAACGCAGTAAATAGCTGTAAGACAAACTTATCCATGTCTGCAGTCAAAACAATAAATAAAAGTCTTAGATAAAGATGGCTGGTAGGAACTAACGTGTGTCTTGCCACCATTCAAAGTGAGGAGGAAGGAATAGAAAGAAGCGTTTTTGTAATAACATCATATAAATTAGCACTTCTCAGACTTTAAACTGTAACTATGTGCTTTAATTAGATTATGCCTGTCTGTAAAAAAAACTCCCAACATTGTATGTAAAAACAAATATAAAAGATATGGAGAAGCACCCCTTAAGAATGGTGGAGGGTGTGTGATGCTGTGGGCTTGTCATCATTAATTTTTTAAAATTTCAATATTTTTAAAATAAAAATCTGGTTGCCTCTGTGAGAAACATAAAAAATGGATCAAATATGACCTAATCAAGAGAAAAATGGTTCACGAGTCACAAACAACCTTCTTCCATCAACGTATCAAAAGCATGGCATACCCAAAGGTTCTGGAAAATAAATAATAATGCAATTTTCTTCTCTAAATAAAGGTTTTTATACTAGGGGTGGAAATTCTGTAGGTACAATAAAAGATTAATGTCTTTCATAGCATTTTGTACATCAATACTGGAGTTGTCAATAAATGTGGAGGACTGTGTACTTATAAAACGTTTAGACTTCAACATGAATCTCAGTTTGAACTCTGCAGTTTGAACAAAGAAGAAATAAAGGAAACTTTAAGCAACGAGGCATGTTCCCCCGCTGTTCACTGCACTCCCTGCTGCGTTCTTGTAAAAGCGTTTGTACAGAAGAAAACCCATCAGGTGGCCCGGGAAAGGTTGGATGTGACGCTCCTGTAAAGTAACGGGGCTCCTGATAGGCAGCTGCTGCATCCATAGATACAGGCACTGAGATGAGATCAGGTTGAACGTAAATTATGTGGGTGTAAAAAGGGATTCAAATTATAAACCTTCTTTTAATCTTCGTTATAATCAGCCGTTTCTGTCCTCAGCAGTCCATGGTTTGGGGAGAGAAAAGGAGGAAGAAAGGAAGGAGGCTGATTAGAATCAATAGGGAAGAACTGGTTGGATGAGGGAAAAATACAGAATTTAGGTCAGTGTGGAGCTGAAGCTTAGAATTGTACAACCACAAGCCACATCACCCAGTTCAAACATAGAGGAAGGGGGGACGTGGCCTTGGGCTGCTCGCTGTTTCACTTTTAGTTGTGTGCGCTGCAGCTGCTCCCTCTGGTGGTGAAATCAAAACGTTGCACGATGTGAAATTTTGGGCATTTTTAGTGGCTGTCAATCGATTTAAAAATTCAGATTAATCACACTCAAGTGCTGTGATTAATCACGAATAATCCTTATGCCTGACTTTGTGGGCAGCAAGTTTTGAAAGAAAAAATTTAAGAAAATGGTTTTATTGTCTCAAACCAAACTGAAGATTCTCAGTTTTTCCAAATATTTCAGCTGCCTGAAACAATCTGTTCCTCCTCCAGAACATGAGAAATGATTATTCTTTCAAAACCTCATTAACTGTGTTTATTCCTCTCATCATGGGTGACAAATCCTATGGATTTGGAAACAATTGTTCATATGTGCCAAAGTTACATGGAGGAACCAAATATTTCACCTGTTTGAAATAATCTGTCCCCATTCTGTACCATGAGATCAAGATTTGATTTATTTATTTTTTTTTATTATAATTTGGTCATGTGAAATTTTGAGCTCATACATGTAGACGTGCTTCATTAAATTTTTGCGGACATTTTTCACCTTTCCCACTCCCGTGTGTGTTTAGCCCTACATAACCCTTCGCAGTACAGTAATGCATTAAATGTCTAATATTACGTGTTAACGTTACCTTACCTATTTTTTTTTCCTTCCAGGTGCTTACTGTCTGTCAGTTTTAGATTGTGACAACACCAGAGGGCTCAACGTGAAACACTACAAGATCAGGAAGCTGGACAGCGGAGGCTTCTACATCACATCCCGCACACCATTCGCCACCCTGCAGCAGCTCGTCAATCATTACCGCAGTGAGTTCAGGGAGAAGCTTTCCCACTCAGTCTGTTATCAACAAAAACAGATTGTTATTTAAAACAAAACTGCTGTGTCCTCCTCAGAGCACGCCGACGGGTTGTGTCACACACTTACGGACGTTTGTCCCGTACTGAAGCCTCAGACTCAGGGCTTATCCAAGGATGCCTGGGAGATCCCGAGAGAGTCGCTTCGCTTGGAGGTCAAGATGGGACAGGGCTGCTTCGGAGAGGTCTGGAGAGGTAGGTCATACAACATATATCCTGCTTTTCTATTATAAAAATTTCTGCTTCTCTTTATGCCACTGGTACATTTCTAAAAAGATTTAGCAATCTGGCATCTGCTGTAAACATAAATTAGTCTTTCTTTCATTATTACTGCATAAGCACAGGAAATTTATAAAATTCAATCTTTAATTTGAGAACATTTACTATTATTATATATTGTTGTTACTGCCATTCTTAGTAGAATAGAATAGAAACAGCCTCTATTGACTCGCAAAGGGGAAATTCAGGTGTAACCTGAAACCCTAGAAAAGGATGGAATTTTTGTGCAAAAATGTTTTCAACCTCTATGAAGAAAAGTTTTATTAAAGTCTCCTCTTGACAATAAGGGCATTTTTTCCCTCTTGTTATCTTTCTAACAACTTGATAGGACACTTTGCAACTCGTAGCTGAAAGTATGAAGGAAGTCCTGAGTTGTTACAGATGTGTCTTTGATAGTGGATCTGCTTTGTTTTCATCAGGAACGTGGAACGGCGTCACACAGGTGGCCATCAAGACGCTGAAGCCCGGCACCATGTCCCCCGAGGCGTTCCTGCAGGAAGCTCAGGTCATGAAGAAACTGAGACACGAGAAGCTGGTTCAGCTGTACGCCGTGGTGTCTGAGGAGCCCATCTACATCGTAACAGAGTTCATGGACCAAGGTCAGCATGATAACATTTTAGACACTGTAACTAAATTTCTCCCAGAAATTTCCTTAGTTGTTTAAAGATTTGCAGCGTTTAACAAACTTCTCTACAAACAGGCAGCTTATTGGAGTTTCTGAAGGGACAGTATAGCGCAATGCTCCGCCTCCCTCAGCTGGTGGACTTTGCCTCTCAGGTAAGAATATTTTCTTACCATTAGCTTGAGATGCTATACCTTTTTGTTTATTTTTTGTTGTTGTTTTTTGTAATAAACCCTAAATGTTGCCACCTTTCATCAGATTGCTTCAGGGATGGCCTACGTAGAGAGAATGAACTACGTTCATAGAGATCTCCGAGCCGCTAACATCCTGGTTGGAGATAATCTGGTTTGCAAAGTGGCTGATTTTGGTTTGGCTCGCCTGATTGAGGATAACGAATATACAGCCAGGCAAGGTGAGTAGTAAAACTCCTAAGCCTCATAACTGGTGGTCCCACCTTTACAAGCAACTGCCATCTGTAATAACTACCAGTGAGTCTTTCACATTGCTGTGGAGGAATTTTGACCCACTTTTCTTTAGAGAATTACAGGGTTTTCAAGCATGAACATCCTGTTTAATGTCACGCTACAACGTCTCAATCAGATTTAAAGGGAACATATTATGCAAATTTCACATTTTGCATGTTTTCATTCTTTAATTTGAGTTGCTACTGCTTCTAAAAACAGCCTAAGCGCTTAAAAAAAACACCCAGCTGTTTTTTGGGAATAAGTCAATGGTTTTTGATGTCTTAAAAATGAGCTGTTTCAAAAACCTTATGAATGTAACTTAACAAATATGCTCCTCACTTAGCTAGCATTTACCATTTAGAAGCCACTTGCTGCATTCTTGTTGGTTGTGCAGAAGGCACCACTTTTGCTTTTTAAAGATGTAAGTTTGCGTAATTAAGCATCTGTTGGCAGCCATTTTTACATGCGAGTGTAAGCGCATGTGAAAATGTACGTTTACCCATATTCACATACGCTTAGACATCGACCAAAAGCAGGTTACCTGGAATTTGAAGTGACGAGAGGCCCTAAAACAGCCTCTTGTTTTATGATCAAAATGTTTGTTGGCAAACATGAGACAGACCTTTGTTTTTATTTTGTTTTGTTTGGGTTTTTTTGGTCATTAATGGTTTTTGCCATGGAGGCCATTTTGCCCAGTTTTATTCTTATTGTTAAATCTTGAACATTGACCTGATTTGAGGCAAGTGAAACCTGCAGAACTTTAGATGTTGGTCTTTTTTCTTTCATGACTTCTCTCAAAATATGCACTCATCCACATTTTCTCTACATGTGGATGGATTCATATCTATTTGCAGACTGATAGATGTCAATAACTTTGTTTTCCATCTGTATGTATATTTCTTTTTGATGTCTTTTAGCCAAGTTGATTTTGTTATGCAGGTTCTGTTTGAGTGATGTCTTCATTCTACAGGTTCATGCTGGTGCTTAGCTGATAAAATTGAACTTAACTTTCCAAAAAAATGCAGTTGATAACGATGAAAGCATGCTTTAACAGAGGGGTGATTATTTTTCCACTTAGGAAACTGTTTTATATTTACTCTAATATTAAATTTTTTGATGTTCCAAAATCTTTAACACTGTAAATATTTCCTCTGCTCTGTAGCTTTGAATTGCTTTTAGACATTTAAAATCAAGTTGCAATATGAATATTGTCTAAGCGCAGCGTATGCAGTGATTCATGCGCTATGAAGTGAAACTGATTAGTTGTCAGGGTCATCTAGATTCCAACGCTCACTTACGAGCAGGAACTGCAGGAAGTTACTGACAGGAGGAGATAACTGGAGCCAAACACAAACATCTGGCAGAAACTTACTGTAAATAATGGCTTAACTCACCCCGAGTGATGCGATGAGGAACTTATTTTGTTTTAAACTCAATCATTTATTTCTTCAACCCATGAATACAGCATAAAACTATAAATGTAAAAAATATTTTAGGAATGACAACAGTGATTTCTTTAAAATGTCTGTAAAACTTCCAGTTGTTCCTTTTTCTACTAGAAGCTCCATATAAGAATTACTTATTTCAGAAAGTTTAAAATATGTATTTTCCATTCCAAAGCTAATTTTATGCTTTCTTTACAAAAATAAAATAAAAATCAATCACAAAATTCCTTTTGATGCGTCTGTAGACAGTTAAAGCGATTTGATGACAGTGGTGAGGGTGCTATCCAGACAACTTTGGATAGAATATTTAGAAATTTAGAAATGCAGCAGCATCAATGTACATAGGTTCACACAACTACTGCATGTCCTGGCTCAGTTTGAATTAGTCAGAGTCTGTTTCTAGATTCGTTTAACTGGAACGATGACTGATGAAGATGGAGCGGTAGATATATGCTCAGCCAGAATGAAATGGCAGTTGTTTTGACGTAAACATCTGATTGCTGCCTGCAGCTACGCTGAAAGCTGTGGGTGGTGATAAAACTGGTTTCTCTTTAAGACGAGCAGCTGAGTCACATGTAAACATCCCGAGGCTCAAAAGTTACAGAAACTAGCAAAGAGGACATGGAAACTAATTCATGTTGTTGCTTCTCAGTGTTTTTTACTCTCCCAGTCCTTTCCTGGAACAGTATTCCTTCAAAATCATGAACAGCTTATCTGAAA
Organism: Poecilia formosa; assembly: GCF_000485575.1. NCBI lineage: Eukaryota > Metazoa > Chordata > Actinopteri > Cyprinodontiformes > Poeciliidae > Poecilia > Poecilia formosa. The sequence continues at coordinate 374,402 of NW_006800251.1, read as the reverse complement.
TCATCTGTAACTGACATTTGATGTTTTTAAAACTTAATTACAGGTATCGGTAACTGCTACGGCAAGTCATAATCTTCAACTCTTGTAGACCTAATTTATTATTCATCTCTAATTCTAGATTAGTTGTTGATAAGATCTTGTAAGGCAGCTTTGTACAAGTCATTGATTTCCTGACATGCTAATGAACCTGTTTTTCTACAGGCGCCAAGTTCCCCATCAAGTGGACGGCTCCTGAGGCGGCGCTCTACGGCCGATTCACCATCAAATCTGACGTCTGGTCATTTGGGATCCTGCTGGTTGAACTGGCCACCAAAGGTCGCGTGCCCTACCCAGGCAAGGCTCTTTTTCTCAGACTTCGTTTCATGACATTAGTACTTTATGCATGTTCTCATCAAGAATAACAAACAGTCAGGGTAAAGAGAAAAGTACACCCTCTCAACTATAACTAGAAATGCTCTGTTCTTTACTACGTTCCAATAAATTTACAACACAACAGAAATCACCAGATATTTTTCTGTCCATTTTTTTTATTTTTCTTTAATTGGTTTGTTTCTAATACTCGAATGTGTGTGTGGGGGGGAGGGATTGTTAAACATTTCAGATCCAAAACTTAAAAGGTTTCACATGTTTGCCTTATTAAATTAAAGGCTAATTTGAAAAGGATTTGCTAAAAGGAAAATAATTTAGATCACTACTTCTTTGAAATTGTCTTATTTATTTTGCCAAGTTTGATTTAATAAATTTAATAAAAGCAGATTTAGCTGCAGTAAAAGTCTACTTTAGAGTAAAAGTCACTGGACAGATGTGTTGTTGTTAAAATAGAATACACTTTATTGATTCAGAATGGAAAATTGCTTATTTGTTGACAAATTAATTAATCCAAAGTATAAATAATGTAAAATTTATAAAAGAAAACAACAGAAAAAAATTTAAATACTTGTGTGTTACCTAACATTTTCCCTTGTAAGATTTTGAGGATCCTCAAATGGGCCTTGAGTCGCAATTTGGGCACCACTTTAATATTTAAAAGTGTAGTAGAGACAGTGGGTCTACTTTCGTTTTTTTCACTGTGCATAATGATGAATTCTTAAGGTGTGGTTTGTCGTCCCAGGCATGGTGAACAGAGAGGTTCTGGATCAGGTGGAGCGCGGCTACAGGATGCCGTGTCCGACTGAATGTCCTGCTTCTCTCCATGAGCTGATGCTGAACTGCTGGAGGAAGGAGCCCGAGGAGAGGCCCACCTTCGAGTACCTGCAGGGCTTCCTGGAGGATTACTTCACCTCCACTGAGCCTCAGTACCAGCCTGGGGATAACCTGTAACCAGGCTGTTTGGATATGCAAAAACGGACCCGCGTATGGACATGCATGTGTGGAATAAAGGGGCAGAGATCAGCATAAAACTGGGTACAATCACTGACTGATTTCGTTCTTATCTCAAAGTCATTAGCTTTTTTTCATACATTTTTATCCAGAGAATCTAAAAAAAAAGTGCAAAATAATTGTTTAATTGCTTTCTCTGATTTTTATGGAACATGATCAGTGAGTCAAACTTGGGAAGTATTGATCTGCTGTTACGTTTCTCAGTCAGATTTACATTTTTACCACATTTTCTTTCTGATCCAATTTGAAATGAGCTCAGACTGTCTTCCTTTTATTGAGCCTACAATAATTTCTTATGACGTTGTGAATCTGGTTGAACTTGTTTCTCCCTGATCAACTGGAAATGTGTCATGTCTGCTGTCATGGCTGCCATGGGGAACATACAGCTGTTTCTGGTCAGAAAAGGTCAACTCAGGATGGGGTAAACAAAACTAATCTGCTGCAAAGATTTTTGTGCCAATGAAAATCTATTTTGTACTCTATTTTTGTTCTATTTTTGGTACTTTTCTTATAACAAAAAAAACTACATTGTTGCTCTGAAAGGGTGATCCACTGCTCCTGTGTATAGATTTTAATGTGCTGAGTTTTCAAATTTATTTTAAGTTTCCTTTCATTTTAAGATTTGTTCTTTATTCAGCACTGCTACATTTTTTGTTTTTGTTTTTTTCTTAGTGCCATCTTGAGCACAATTTTACACTGGAGATTTTTTTTGTTTGTTTGTTTTTGTTTTATTTATTTTTTTTTTTTGGGACAAATGAGCAACAGGAGTGCATTCACTGTGGTAATGCCTCTCTATCGCCTGCAGGGGGCAGACCATAGTGGATTCCTGTTCACTCACACTGTAAGCATGTACAGAAATTAAAAATTGGCATTTTAAAACTTAATTGTAAATATCTTTGATGCTAATAATTTGTACATATCAACTTTTCTTATTTATTCATTTTAAATTAACCCAATTTTTATTTTTATTTTTTTTCTTTCAGCACATGTGCATACTTCTTGTTTATGGTATTTTTATGGGATAAATAACATGAAACACATATAAAAATTTCATTACAAGTATTTTGGAGCATATTTCAGTGAAACTGACCTGAATATTTTCTCAATGACTGACTGAAGAGGTGAGTTTGGGACTCATTTAAACATCAGTACTACAGATTTTTGAAGAAACTGAGCGTTGCTGACCTTCCTGTCTATCTTGTCGCCTGTTCAGCATGCTGACTAACAATAAATTGTTTGAAATCGCTTCCAATTTGTGCTCCCACTTAATGTTTATTTGCGAAACAAAAAATGCACGTTAAAAGGTCATGTTTGTGTGCACTGTTTGTGTCTTCTCTGGGGGTTTTTAGATCTCCTTCCTGCCTGTGCAGATATTATTTTTTAAATCTGCAGGTTTCCTACATATACCGTATTCTTTTTCTACCATATTCTGCTAGTATTTTCACATAACTCTTTGTGAAATTCTTTCCAATACTGTTCAAAACTGAAAAGTAAATTTGAATAAAATTTGTACATTGGCAGAATTGTCGTTCTTTTCTTTTGTTTATTTTAGAGCTATAACTTATTTTAACTGAGGTTAGGCATGATTAAGAAGATCACAGATGGGAAACCACAATAAAAAGATACTTTTTTAATTCTGATTTGTTTTTAGCTTTTAAAATAAAAAGGAGAAAGATTAAGCAATTTGCTCCAGCTTTGAAAAACAAGCCACACCCTGAGGACAAGGGAAGAGAGATCTTTTTTAAGACTGTTATCAACAAACTTCAAAAGCAAAATAGATATTTCCTAATCACTATAATTCTCACGCTCATCTGAGCAAAACTATTTGAAGTCAAAGTAGCGCTTTGTCCTACTATCTTGTGATAGTAGGACTGAAATATGTTTTTCCCAAACAACCAGTTGTCTTGTCGTCACAGTCAAATGGTTGCTATAGAGACAGGGCCGCAGGCTGGGCACTTATTTTAACTTTGTTTTGGGTGGGAGTTTCAGTCACAGTTTTTTCTTTGATCTTAGCTAAACAAAAATCCTTGAAAAGTACATATGTGTCTTTACCATGTTGCAGTTCTTATTTTATAATACTCTTGATTACATGTAGAACTGAATGCACACGTCAGATTAAGCCTCAACCAGAACAGGTTGAACTGAGTAGCATAGAACAAACAAGTGGGGAGAAGATTTTCCTGTATAACTTATAACCTCATACGCATGACGTGAAAACAGGCAATAAAACAGGAAGTGCAGCATCAACCTCTCCCAGACACCAGTCCTGCATGTTTGGTCTGAACAAAGAAGTTAACAATGGTGAGCATGAACACAGAAACTGACATTCATCAACATCCAAACCGTAATAAATGAAACTAAAACAAACTTTTGACTCACTGTTTGCTTTAAACACAAAGTATGACTACATCATGTCAACAGTAAGTCAAATCATACACAAACAACCCAATTACAGATGAGGGCTGTTTCAGAAATCCTGCTTTTGTGAGCCTATATATAGCCTAAACTATAACGAAAACACATAACAATCATACATAGAGTTACCTGCTAGTTGCTTAAATGAACAACTTTAAGCTTATAAATGTAAGCTTATAAAGTAAATATTATCACTTGTGAATCTGACAGCAGCTTCATTTGTGTTTTATTATTGTTACATATCTTATCAATAGTTATACAGAATAAACATGACAAGAGGTCTAGTTTATAAAGGAACATTTTTGCAGCTGGTAAAGGTAAACGACAATGTACAATTAGTTTTAACTTCCTGTTTGAGTTGGGATGCTTTTATCTTGAAGGGACAACTTCCTGTTTAACTGTTAGCACTAAGGCAGCTTAATGCCAATCAAAAGACAGAAAATAAGTTTGATCGAAGTTTATAAAATGCATCCTGTTATTAGTACCCCCCGTCGATAGAGGTACAAGGTATGTTTATGATATAAATAAGTACATGTCTTAAATACTGTGTGTTTTAAACTGTGCATTTGTTTAATCATATGCCCAAACTAAACTTAATTAACGTCGTAAATGTTATTTTAAGTTAAGTTAACATTCTTCATCCTTCATTCCTACAATTTAAATGCTGCACATTGGTTTCTGATCGACATAAGCGCTTACTGAACAAATAAGGCACGATGATAACTAAAAAAGTTAGACTATTAGCCTGATGTGTAGCTACGCAACAAATCACTATGGCAACGTATGTGCTCCTGCTTTGATTTCCGAAAAATCCCAGTTTAATTATCTATCCTGGTTTTGTGAAACAGCCCTCTGGTGTTTTCCAGTTATAAAATAAATATATCACAAACAAATGTAGAATCTTAAACTAATTCAGCAGTATGTCAAAAGAATTTATAAGAAAGACAAATAAATATTCAAGAATTAGAGTTTTATGTTTGCATGCCAGCAGAATGAGAGGTAAACTATAAATGATCAAATGTTTTTACTATAAACAGAAATTTCCCATTTTATTAGGATTTTTGATTGAATTGGGTTGAATAGAGATTAATTTGAATCTGTGAAAACACCCAAAATCATTCAGATATCTGGCAGATTTAAATAAATATCAACCATGAAGTTTGCTTCTAAAAGGAAATGAGACAAATGATGATGAGCTATGTAAAAGAAGTATCAATTTTTAAATGAATGTCTGATTTATTTTTTTAAAAAATGAAATGTTCCTACACTGTATTTCTTTTTCTCATATACTAAAAAGTCCCACTCATAATAAGTTCCATTTACATTTGTCTCGTCTGGCTGAAGATTATGATTTGCATTTTATTAATCTAAAGAAAATCTTTAATAATATATAAATATTAATTATATATTATATTGTATTTATATTATTTATAAATAATATAAATACAAATACATTAATAAAGTGCAGTATTAATTCATATCTGTATCTCAGGTGCACTAATACAGAGAAAACGTCAAAAAATACTTTTTGTGTGTTTTCACAAACAGACTAAAGGTTTTGTGAATTTCTACTTTGAGTAGAGATATAAAAGGCTTGAAATAGAGTTGGTTTCATAATCTTTAAGAAGTATGTTTTCAGTTTTTCTCTTTCTTGCTTTAGAAGCCATTCATGGAAGATTTCTTATATTTACTGGTTTTCTTAAATAGAAGACTTTTCAAGCTAATTTGAAAAATTCACTGTTTCAGAATTAGGATTAATTGAAATGTATAGCTTGAATTTAAATTACTTTTTCTGTAAAGTGCCTCGAGATGTTTATGAATTTTCCCTATTTAAAAAAAATATTTAAATAGTGATATTGCACTTAAGACGGGTTTTTAACTATAAAGAACATAGAAATTAATGCGGTGGTGAAAAATATTTATTACTTATTTTTACTTCCTATCCAGTCCTTTCAACACCTCCCTGTCGCTCGCTCGTGACGTGTGCTCGCGTGCAGTGCGAGAAAGTCCCGGAAGTTGGTGCTTTTTCATTTGCAGCGAGGGGCGCGAGGTGAGGTGCGCTCTGTTCTGTTTACCTGTGCGTATCAGGGGAGGTCAGAGCGAGAGAAAAACAAGCAAACATGGGAACCGGGATATAGCTTCACAACAGCTCGCTTCAAACCAGGTAATTCAATTAAAGTACGTTAATCGCATTTTAAATGTTGTGTGCCGGTTTCTTTTGGTTAGTTTATTTAACTATGGTGTTCATTGCTACTTTAAATATTCCTTGAGTCGTTTTATTGAGCCACCACGGTCACAAAGCGTTTTTGTCCACTTCGTAATTTGTGAATTTATTAACTTATGTTAATTACAAGTTTACATGAACAGGAAAGTGTTGTTTGAACGTTCTTTTAAAATCTGGCAGCTCTTACTGGGTAACATGCTGAGACTGCAGCCTGCTTTGCTACAACAGACACCTTTTACTCATCAGCTTCTTATCGTTGTCAATCCAAACATTTCAAAGCTTGAATTTAAAATATCTCAGAAGAAACACAGCTTGATGACTTCAGAAACTGACATCTCTTTGTTCTTTTTCCTCATCTCTCTTGCATCTTTCCTGGTAAAATCTCTTCCTCTTTGTGTTTTCGGTAAGGAGGGGGATTGATTGTTTGAGCAACACTTACCCAATAAGGTGGGCCAAGCCCCCTGCAGTTCAACTCATTTGCTTTGGGGGAAATGATGTCAGTTCACATTGAATTTCTTGTAGTTTCTGTCTCATCTTGTTTATTTCTGCCTTAAGAAACATATTCCTTTAACACAAGTAAAATGATAGTGATTATTTGCATGAGTATGTCAACCAGTCATGGCAGTCACCCACAGCTTTATATTTAATACAGCAGCGTTTCAACATGCAGAGTGTTTGTGGTTTTCTGCAACTGCATGTCTCAAACCTTGTTCAAACAACAAACGGCAGGTCGAGTATAAATACACCACCCTTCTTGGGAATATTGTGTTATTTTTAGATTTTGACGGCCTGTCTTGTCTTCACAGACCACTTCATGCTTAATTAAGGAAGCTGTCTCCCTTTGTAGCTTGTTGCAACACTGATGTAAAAGAGAAATGCTTTCTGGTTAAATATGGCTCCTTTGGTTGGTGTTCTCGGTATCGTCCACATAGTTGCTGTTCAAGTATTGTGCTTTGTTGTTTGTACAGTCACCCTGACACGTTTGAAATGCTTTAAAGCTGTTTCATTTTCTTTTTTTAACATGCAGTCTCTTTTGATTGTTAAGAAGGCGTCCAGAGAGGCTTACAAAAGAACAAAAGAACATACCAACAGTCTATTTTTATTCCAGATTAATCACTTTTAATTCTAATAAACAGGAAGAAAGTGCCTTTTTTAAGCTATGCCAGAAGTGAAACATGGTTTGTCATAATCTTCACCTCAAGGAAATGTCTCCAGACAATAATTAATAAGAATACAGTGAATAATTTGGCCTTCAGTGTTACTTTCCCTGAACATTCTTTCATATTCTCTGTTGTTGTGCTATTGTAACGGGCTGTGTTTCGTCTGCAGGCCTGCGGCAGAAGAGTAACTGTCAGTTAATATATTTTAATGAGGAAGTGGTAATTTTGCGTTTGTTACAGGAAACGTCAACCAACTGAATTTTACATTTTAAGTGTTCATGTGCTGTGTGTGATTCTTGCTACCATATGGAAAATGCAAAGCATTGCAAATGTGGGCAAGACGGTCTTAAACGGCTCGTTTCTTGCTATGAATGTTGCTGCTAAGTTTTAAGAATAGCATGACGCAGGTGCTTGTTCTAGTTCCTTAAGCGGCCCACCTTTAGCTTTGACCCTCTGCAATCTCTCTAATTCTTATCTTTGACAAGTTTTGTCAGGATTCACTGAAGTGAAGTAAAATTCTCTTGAGAGAGTTTTATCAGCTGTTTTATGCTACAAGGTGGTGAGAAAAGCTGCACAGGAACTTTGTGGTTAGCAGTGTTTCCCTACTTCAGGGACCTGGGTTCAAAACTGTGCTGTGGCATTTCTGTTTGTGTTTTCTCTGGGTACTCTGACTTCCTCCCACAACCCACAGAAAGGTATTTTGGGTTAACTGGTCAATTTAAACTTGTTTTCCATGGAAAGACGATTTTATTGACACCCTGTTAACAATCTAAAAATTCTGGATGCACTGATTGGAGATTTCTGACCAATCACAGATGGCCAAATCCAGATCTGCCCATCTGGATTTGACAGATTTGGATTTCGAAGTGTTTAAATATAGTGACAAAGTTAAAGGGGACTGTGTCTGTTTTTTTGTTGTTGTTTTTTTTCGATTAGATCATCTTCTTATGTAAATATTGCCAATCTCCCAAAATGAAGGAAATCAGTACTGATTTATTGCCCATAAAAAAATGTTATAAGGGAAAAAAAGGGATAAAAGTCACATTAAACGGCTCTGGTTTTAATCAGTTTATCTGCATCATAATTATCGATGCCCTTTATTATCTATTTAAAGTTTATCGTTATGAATAATTGATCATTTTGAAAGTTGATCAGTGTTTATAGAGACATCTAATCACTAATCTCTGACTTCCTGTTTCCTCAGGACATTAGAGAAACATTGACGTGTCCAGTTAGACCCCCTCATTCTACTGGACAGGTATGTGGGGTACACCAAGGCTCTTTTCTGGGTCCTTTTATTTATTATACCCTCATAGTTTAATAAAATCTTCATCACCTTTTATGCAGTTAATTGTCATCTGCATTGCTGTGTTTTTTTCCTTAATTTTTATCTGTTGAGAAATATTTCAAAATTGACAAGGTTGGTGTAAAAAAATGCACTTAAGATTGTTTCTCATGCGATTATTGTAATGCACTTATCAGATGTATTAACAACAACAAAACAAATCCATAATCTGTTGGTTCAAATCTCTGCAGCAAGATTCTCAGCTTTAACAGCTCTCCCGTATTAATATCTTTGCACTATCTCTTCATTAATTTTAAAACTCTTAACATTATTTTTCAGGACCATAAATAGTTATGCTCTTCCAACTAAAGTCTTCAAATATCAGTATCTGATATTAAAATTGACGTTATAGCCGATAACCAATATTTAACAATAATCTTCATATTTTATTTCTTTCCTTACCCTTTTGTGAAAAAAAAAAAATGAATACACCACTGACACTGCTTCTCTGCTTCAGTTAAACACACCTCATGAACAACCGTTCCCCTCTTTAACATTCATTATTCACATCATCACAGTTTCACTCACAGGACGAATACCGATAATGTTTAGCTAACGCTAAGATCGACTGATATTGATGTTAATGCTGGTACATCCCGCATCCATAGTTCCTTTCTTTGTCTTCTTAATAATATTTCTGCTTTCCTGCTGTCTTTGTGGACCTCTTCTTGGTTTCTATCTGTGCTAGAAATATAAATAAACTTACTAAATATGATGTGACATAGAGCCCCACTTCTCTTAGCCACTGGCCACTCTGTTGGACTGTGGCCCATATTTATCTTGCCACCATCCACTGGAGGGAGGAGAAAGGAGCCAAAAAACTATGCAAAGCTTGCTGTTACAAAAATGCAGTAGAGTGACATCTTGCTGTTGCCAAGTCTCCATGATAACTTTTAGGCTGCTGCCAACAAAGCTTCTGTCCTACGTTCACGAGTTGCTACGTTTTGCTAAGCCTTTAAGATGAGACTGACGTTGAGTTTTTCAGCAAAAGACACTGTAGCTGGTTTTAGGCTTAAAAAGGAATGTATATTTGGAAAAGCTCCTTATTCCCATTGTTTAAGCACGTCATGTTAAAAAGTCAGACAATAGCAACACAGTCAGCAACAACTCCTTTTTCACTATTTATAAAATGCATATCCATATTATTCCTTATGATGGCCTGATGAACATTGAAGCAGATATAAATAATAGATTTTACTGGAGAATCTGGTCCTGTATCGACATCAGAGTTTGTGTCTTGTCACAGTTGGCAGTTAAAATCCTCCTCCTCGTTGCTCCTGAGTGAAAACTTATGACTCGATTTACTTCACTTAAAAAATGTTGCATGGTCAAATGGTCAGCTGACTACTCTGAGTCTTGTTCACATCTTTTCCCTTATCACTAACAGATCTGGAGGAGGCCTGATTGTAATGTTTTGAACTCATCAGTGCCATGCAGGCTAAACACTGTCTGATTCTAGTCATTGCGTAATTTACTGGTGCACCTATGATTGTCGAGATTCCTAAAAGATTCATAAACTAACTGATTTGTTTTGCAGAGATTAGAATCAGCACATCTCTGCTGAGAAACAATGCACAACCCTTAACTCTATATTATGATACAGTGTTTATATTGTGTTCATTTGTGTAGAAACTGGGAATAAGTTGTATTCGGCTACTTTTTTTCTGGAAAACAGCACAGATTGGGAAGAGAAAGCAGTGTTGCAGCTGTTTATGGAATGTTATCTCAACTGAAAGCTTTTAACTTGATGCAGAAGAAAAGCCTGTATCATTTTGCTGTCTCGTAACTCAGACTACATCTTTAGGAGGATTAAAATTGTATTAATTTGATCAATGCTGCTTATTCATAGTGCCTACAGTGTTCTGGAACTGTCAATCTTGTCGGGTGACCTCTGCAGGAAATGATCTTTAATCTGTTTCATTAACTGTCTACATCATCAGTTGTTCATCTGCCTCTGATCACATGGGTTGATTTTTGCCTTGGATAATATATTGGATTAAATCAGCTGACTAGATCCAGCCTACATCTTATTTCAGGGATTAAAACAATTGTAATCAGGATACTGTCCCACCATGCTTTTTACTGGTTAAATTGTAAAAGGCATTTTTTCAATGAACATTAATTGTTTTGTTTTTTTTTGTTTTGTTTTGTTTTTTTCTCAAGTTTTGGGATCACAATGCTTATCACTGACAAACGTATGCTTTGGTGTTTTCTAAAAAAGTGTAAAGTAAATACAAAATGAGAACACAGAACTAAAAAAGCAGGAAGTTGTGTGAAAAGGTTTTTGTTTTTCTTACCTTCTGATTTTAGACAAACCAATTTTAGTGTCAGACAAAGCTTATCTGAGTAAATACAACATGTGGTTTCAAATATGACTTTCCTATTTCAAAGAAAAAAGTTATTCAAACCAATTCAGCACTGTTTCTCCCCTCTAAATTTTAAAATTGTTAAAACTATTTCACAAGCCGCAAAAAGGCCTATTCAATGCTAAACCTGTGAATTTAAGAAACCACTCAAATGTAACCCAACTGATGACTTAAGTAGGCCAAAAGTTCTGAAAATGTACACCATCGTGACTCGATAGAAAGAAATCGAAGAACAGATGAAAAACAAATTGTCATTGCCGTTTAGCAGTCTGGAAAGGATGACAAAGCCGTTGACTGTGGGACTCCAGTGAGCAGCCGTTTTGTGAAACCTCCCAGGTATGACTGACCTACTAAAACCTCTCCAAAAGTGCATCAGTGACTGATTCAGGAGGTCTTAAAAGAATCTAAAAAATAATTTAAAGCTAATTTAGACAGTTAAGTTAGTTGTTGGGTGAATTCTAGTGACAGGAAATCTCTGGTCGTAATCGATTCGCTTCTTTCTTGTCCAGATATCCACCAGGTTTTCTTTTGAAATCTTGTAGTTTCACTGCTGCTGCCACCATTGTTGGTTTTTTGCATTGACATGATCGCTTGTACCTCTACTGACATTACTGTGCTGCAGCAACAAGTTGTTTCGTTTGTCGTAATGGAGTCACACCAGTTTGACATGTTTATGTCCTATTAAAGGCGCACAGTGTTTGCAGGGCTAAAATCCCTGCTGCCTCAATTAAGGTCAGAGTTTGTGATTCAGCAAGAAGAAAGAGAGCAAAAATAACCTCCATGTGTGAGTTCCAAGGCTAAAACCGTTTCTAAACAAAAGAAACACAAACATTTAGTATTTTCCAAAAAAAGCATCTTGATGAGGCCAAAGAGTTTCAGGAAAATATTCTGTTCATTGACAGAACAAGGAGAAACTTTACGGAATTAGTGCATCATGTTTACATGGGACATAAAATCAACCATTTGAATGAAATACCATCATGCCTAGAGTCAGACATTGTGGTGTTAGTGTGATGGTCTGGAGCTGCTTTGCTGCAGAAGAACAAGGTGATTAATGAAAACACTCTGCTCTCTAGTGGAAAAATCCTGAAGGACAATGTCCAACCATCGTTTTGTGACCTTAAACTCAAGCACACTTGGATTGGGTTTGGACAGTAACTCAAAGCAAGCTGGCATGTCCACCCCTAATTGACCAAAGGAAAAATAAATGTAGGTGTTGGAATCGACATAAATGTGATTAAGACGCAACATCATAATCATCCACAGTTATTTCAAGCACTTAGAGACAGTAGCACAATGGGTTACTAGGTTTACAGGGAAGTTACTTTTTACATAGGGCTAGGTTGCTTTGACATTATAATTAGTTTGTTCAAAAACAAATAAAGCAAAAAACAGGAGAAATTTGTAAGGAGGTAATTATGTTTTACAAGACTTTAGGTGTGTAAAGTAGAGATCCAGCAGTCAACACTACTGATCATCTGATATACAGGTCTTTGATTTGTACATCAGATTTTTTTTTAATCTAGATTGGATTATGCAAATTAATATAAATTAATATAAATTAGCATCCTTTGTTAAAAACCCCACGTAGCTCATCAGGTAGGGGATCAATTCTTCTGAAACTTTGAGGCCTGCTGTCTCACTAATTTTGCTTTCTTCATGTATTTTTATTTTTTGTTTGTGTTTGTTATAATTATAAAGCCTATAATCCACACATGATAGTTATTCCTGGTTTTGTTGTGGTCAGTCACATTTATTAAGATCTTCTATCATTTCACTCTACAAACACAAAAACCAACAGCATGTATTATGAAGCACTTTTTCTGAGCTGAGTAACAGCTTTGTCTCATAAAAGGAAATAATCTTCAAACCAAACTACTTCTATCAAAGAACCTGCAAAAAAATTGTTTGTGTGTTAAAGTCTTATAAATTCAATCAATAATCAGTGAAAATCATAATTGGCAGATCAGACCTCCAAAGAAGAATGGAAATCTGTATCAACCAGAAATAGCCTCAGACGTGCATGTCTAAAAATAATTTTAAACATGAACATTTGCACACCCCTGTTAATAAAAATAAAACTAAAGGCAAGTTTAGGCCTGTTAAGACACATAGGAAAATGTTTATGTAACTAACTCGTACCCACTGATTCTGACACGTCCTCAAGCTGTGTGTCAGAATGACACATAAGACGTAGGCAGGTTATTCATTTGCAAAGTGGTCATAAATAAAAGACACATGACCAGCAGAAGGGAAGTTTTTATGTGACTCAGACGACCAGGTTGCTTCAAGCCATGAGCGTTTAGGTTGGACTGTAATTAAGGGACCATGTGGCGGGAACTTCCCATTACACAGCAGGTAGAAAATCCTAATGACTGGATCACCTTTATGGGTGCAAACAACAAAGAGTTGGACTTTGCTACCCCTCTGATTACTTACAGTAAACGTTTTCTCACAGTAGATTTTTTTTTTTCTTGGAGCATGTGATAATTCCATGATATTACTTCCTTCCACAGTTCATCTTAAACTCCAGCGACTGAACGGATCTGGATCTCCCAATCCCAGCCATGGCAAACAAGGAACCTGTGAATCCCTCTCATGCCACGTTTGACCTCTTTGTCCAAGCCAAGACTTGTCAAGAAGTAAAGAAGCACTTCACAGAGCTCTGCAGACAACTGCAACTTGATCCTAAGGATTACAGCAACTTCTACACCAAGCTGAAGGAAAGGCTGAACTACTGGAAGGCCAAAGCTGTGTGGACCAAGTTGGACAAAAGAGCCTCTCAAGAAGTTTACGAGCAAGGAAAAGCCTGCGCCCAGAACAAGGTGCAGTACTATTACACTTCTTGGTCTTTCCATTACAAGTTTAGGAGCTGGTTTTAGCAGCAGCGTTAGTATCTGCAATGGTTGGTGTTTTCCTTCTCATGTTCTGAGGAAGCCGTAAATCAGGTTTAGCTTGATACTGATACTGCCATGTGTATTTATCTGTTGCTGAACAGGCACAATATCTTTCATATTAAAAATGTTATAAAAGGTTTTCCATGCTTTCCTTCAGAGCAGTCATTGACACAATGGTGTTGTACCTCAATTTTGTACAATAACTTTAAGGTTTGAACATAATTAAACTCCACATTTATTGAACTGATTTGCTGTATTGAGGATAAAGCCGCAGAGAGTAAGTATAGATAAATCAGTGCAATAATCAGTAAAAAATTAGCTTGAATGATGAATTATTTTCTTTCAATAAACTATTTCTATCCCAAATGTAAAGAAACCGACAGACTATGTTTTGAATTAAGATTTACTGACCACCAATAGAGCAATTACACTTCAGCTAAGGATTATAAGAGAAAAACAAGATTTATGTTAATTAAGAAAAATATTTTTAATTACAACAGATCATGCATACTAATGATTTACAGAAGTAACAAGAGATATTCAAGGAAAGATGAAAACAAATTATTTTAATGTTATTTATCAAATTAGTTGTTACAGGATGATGGGGAGGTTATGAACGAGAAATTGAGCATCTAAAATATTTAATATGTAATTTTTCTTAAGAGTTACTGATCACTTATCACTGCAAAGACAGACGCTTTGCAGATTTATTTCAACTTGAAATGCCAAACATTAAAAAAAACAAAAAACATCATTAATCTTTATGGAGAATACAAAAACAGAATAAAAACAAGGTTTTAAACCGACTCTTATCTGTTAACCTGGAACTAGGTTAGATATGACTGATTTTATTTTTGAAGAATGTTGACCTAGAAACACAGCTGACATGCAGAAAAAAGAAAACAAAAAATAGATTCATGCTCCTTTTTCTTTTTCTTATTAAAATCCAATCTTGAGAAGGTGATTTGACTTGCCTCTGACCCACTTTGGTAAAGATTTATTTGGTTCTGTTTTCTGTCTGAGTCTAAGAACTCCAACAATGAAACATTAATCAACAGTCTGATGTGTAACGACTGCAAAATGTGATGTTTCAGTTGTTGCATTTTTGTGTTTTTCTGATGTAAAGCACTTCGAAATGCCCTGCTGCTGAAAGGTGCTATACAAATAAAATTTGATGTGATTTGATTTGAACAACACACTGATAGTCCGAGCTCAGTGGGAGGAGTCATCACAAGGTACTGCTTGACCAATCAGAAGAAGACATAGAATAACACCAGAAATAATAAACTGTCTTTTTTAGACTCAAGAGACCAGAAATTTAATAATATACTACTGTTTAATAACTGAAAGTTTTGTAACACTGCATTTCAAATGTATAATTATTATAATAAATAAGCAAACCTGACTTTTCAAAGTTTAACACATTAATGTTTAAAGTTAGGATTTACTTAAAATGTTGGCACAGTCACATTACATTACATCTAGATGACTTTTAGATATCTTCAGACATTCAGACCAGCTTCTGTAAGATCATAAAACGTTTGTATTTTGAAGTGCCAGGGTAAAAGGTTAACTGCACTAAACCTACAAGTTCAGTGAGGACATTTTTAAAATGAAGTGAAAGGTCAAATAAACCTGCATGTTCACTAAAAAATATATTGTTGTTGTCACTTTGTGTTTCTGAATGTTTTTCTTTGTTTTCTGTTCTTTCTCTCAGTGTCTGGTGTTGGGCGCGGGACCATGTGGGCTGAGGACGGCCATCGAACTGTCCCTGCTGGGAGCTCAGGTGGTGCTGCTGGAGAAGAGGGAGGAGTTCACCAGGAACAACGTTCTCCACCTGTGGCCCTTCACCATCTGCGACCTCCGAGAGCTCGGAGCCAAAAAGTTCTATGGCAAATTCTGCGCTGGTTCTCTGGATCACATCAGTAAGAGACAGAATTATGAATACGATTGCTTGTTTGAACTGAAAATTTATTTGGTGAAATAAGAAGTCACACTGCAAAATCACAAAGTCTTACTAAGTATTTTTGTCTAGTTTCTAGTGCAACTATCTTACTACACTATGAATGATTTTCAGGAAGATATAGGAGCTTGTTTCAAGTAAATAATTCCTTAATATTGCTATAAACAAACTCGCACAACTATCAGATTGTTTCACTTGTAACAAGGTAAAAATGTCTTGCTATAAGTGAAATAATCTGCCTGTGGAATTAGCATTTTGGTTTAGCAATATTAAGCTTCTATATCTTGGTTAAAGGGTACTTGTGAGTTAGTTTTGTCATATTTAAAGTGTACTAAGATATTTGCACTGGAAACTACTCCAAAAATGCTTGGTAAAATTTTGTGTTTTTGCAGTGCACTAATGCAAACTTCTTGTTAAACTTGGACTTTTTTGTTTTATTTTCAGGCATCCGTCAGCTGCAGCTGATCCTGCTGAAGGTGTGTCTCATCCTCGGGGTGGAGGTCCACACCGGAGTGGAGTACAAGGGCCTTATTGAGCCCTCTGTAGAAAAAGGTACCTCATTCAGCAGCTTTATGTATGCAAACAGTGATGTGTTTACTTAAGACTTTGAGCATTAGATCAAAGAATCAGATGTGGTTGAAGTAAATACAGCTCATACCTGATGTTTCTCTGTAGGTTGGATGGCCAAACTACAGCCTCCGTCTCATCCTGCTGCAGCCTTCCAGTTTGATGTTTTTATCTCTGCAGGGGGAGGCAGGTTCGTCCCTGAGGGTACGGAAAATAAAAAAAGGCATCACTTTAGTTCACCCTGTTCTAGTTTAAATAGGACACTTTCTTTTTTAATGACTATTACCTTAAAACACAAAAGTGCATTAGCATCCGTAAGTAAATTCACATCGATCCTGTTTTCTTTCTTTCTTTTTTTTTCCGTCTGTCAGGTTTTAAGCACAAGGAGCTGAGAGGAAAACTGGCCATTGGCATCACAGCCAATTTTATCAACGGGAACACGGCTGCTGAGGCCCAAGTACCAGAGATCAGCGGGGTGGCCCGGATATACAACCAGAAGTTCTTCCAAGACCTGCTCAATGAGACGGGTACCATTCCTATTAAAATGTGTGCTCAGGGTTGTTTAGACAACTAGTTCTGAAGAGCTGTGACTGTTACACATGGTGTTTACATCCTGTGCAACAGTCACACAGTTTTATGCTGCCTCGCAAGTAACGCCTACAGCACAAAACACGATAAATAAAGGTCAAACTAGATAAAAAAAAATATGTTTGTGTTTCTAAGCACCGTCATTGGTGGCCATGGTAACAAGCCTGCATATTTATGGCAGACTCTAACTTGAGGGGAGGAGCTGTAGCATAGCAGAGAGCAACGGAGAGGGTGTGAGCAGCGCATACACGAGCATGAACAGTGCTAAAGCCATCCTCTCGGCTCCGTTTGGTTGTTTGTTTGTTTTTTCATAGATAGTGACAGCTTTGACATGTATGTTAAAAAAAAACAAAAAAAAACAAAAAAAACATAAAACTTACCTACTACGGCTTTAATAGTGTATTTTTTGTAGTCTACTTGTTCAACTAGCAATATCTGCTGAATTGTTTTCCTGTTGCAATTTAAAAAGTTTTATATTCTATCAACTATACAAAATCTGACCAAAACAAAAGCCTGCGTTTTATAACTTTAATATACCTACCACATGGTAGGTATAATAAAGAATTATTTGCAATCAATGCTCTGTGTAAATACAGATTAGGAGATTTGCTAATCCTCCTTTTTTCAGGCTCTTCTATTGAACTCTAATCTTTCAGTGCGTCCTGCTATTTGCTCTCCTGTCTAGAATTAGTTTAACAAGCACAAAAGTGTAAATAAACTAGCAACTGCAATTGGAAAACTATAAATCTTTCTGATTTGTTATGTCTTCACTGGCATTTTGTTCCTCTAAACCCACTTTTCTCCCTCCCCGCTCTTCTATTCCAGATATTGATTTAGAGAATATTGTGTACTACAAAGACGACACCCACTACTTTGTCATGACAGCCAAGAGGAAGAGCTTGCTGAAGAGGGGGGTCATTAAACAGGTGAGAACAACACATCCATTACCAAGAAAAAAGTGTGGCTTCTTGGCTGCAGCTCTGGCCTAGAAAGAAAACATTGGAATCAGATAAACACAACAGCTGTGCTTGGGTTTCTGAGCGAAGAGAAGCTGCTAATCAGATCTCCCTTCCTGCAGAATGCTCAAGGCTAATAAACAAAGTAGAAAGAATGTCATTCTTCATGTCATGAATCATTAGATGCAATCTTTCCATTTCTGTCATCAGGATTACAGTGATGCAGATCAGCTCCTGGCACCTGCAAACGTAGATCACGAGGCGTTGTGTCTTTATGCTCACGATGCGGCGTACTTCTCCACTGGAGGCAAGCTGCCGGACCTGCAGTTTGCTCTGAATCCGGCCGGTCAACCTGACGTGGCCATGTTCGACTTCACCTGCATGCACCGCGCCGAGCATGCCTCGCTGGTCCGAGAGAGGAGGGGCAAGAAGCTCCTAATAGCTCTTGTTGGAGACTGTCTGGTGGAGGTAATGGACTGCACTTAAGAGTCGTTCGTCTTGGTTCGTTGGGAACCAGTCTGATAACTTAAATGTGGGGTGGCTCCTTTGTTAATTGGTGTGCCTATGAGTCTGTTTATTTTTAGAGACTCAAATGACAATAGCAACGGCATTAAGCTTTAATTTTGCAGAGTCACGCTGAAAATAATGCAGAGGTTTGAGAATCTAATTTATAGCTAATTGTTATGCAATAACACAGCTGTTTAATTAAAATGTGTGATTAGATGAGCTTAAAAAAATTCTCCATTCATAATGCCGTGCTTAAAAACATTTTGAGTTATATGGATTTTTGATTAATGTTCTTATAGTGGCAATGATAATATGCTCTTTCTTTGTGCAAATTAGATTTTGTTCACTACTAACTACCAAAACCGTCTCCATAATAAGAAAAAGTATAATTTAGTTTCAGTTCTAGAGGTAAAGCCAGCAGTAAATGAATGGATTCCAACATTATATCTATTTATGCATCTTCACCTTCTTTAGATTTTGACAAAACAGCATCAAAAACATGTTTGCTGATTCTATTACCTACCAAAGAAGCAAGAGTCTTTAATTTTGATCGAATTAATGAATAGAGAAACATAAACTGCAGCTTTTTCTGTGAAAAATACAGAATATTTACTATAATAGAAGGTCCTACTTGTGTATTCTAGTCTCTCATTTAGTTTTCACTGTCTTCACTCTGCAGCCGTTTTGGCCTTTGGGAACAGGGATCGCCCGAGGGTTCTTGGCTTCGTTTGACACGGCGTGGACGGTGAGGAGCTGGGGGATGGGGATCCATCACATGACCGTCATTGCTGAGAGGTAGGTGAATCTGAATGTATTGTAATTTTGGTGTTTTTGCTTTGACTTTAATATTCTGCTTTAATTTCTTTAAAAATAATCCAGAGAAAGCATGTACCAGCTTCTCTCCCAGACCACACCTGAAAACACCAGCAAGAAGTACTCTCTGTACAGCATCGACCCGAAAACACGCTACCAGAGACTCAACCTGTCCGCCATTCACACTCGCCAGGTTAGCATGCTTATCTGTTGTTTGCTCAACTGAGACTGAGGTCAGAGTCTCTCCAGCAATCAGGACATAATTTAGAAAGATTACTGTTGAAAGAAAATCTTAGAGGCAGCAATACATTTGCATTAAGCAGCTCAAAATTAACAAAATGCATTAAAATATTATGTGTTTAGCAGCAGTTTGTGAATTTTTACATTACTTAGAACTTGATTTTTGACATTTTCCACCACTTTATTCAGGTGCAGCACCTATATGATGAGAAAAGCCATTCGTTAACCATAAAGCTGAAGGAAAATCGGGCTCACATGCGTCAAGGTGAGTTTCTACAAATTTGATCACATTGACAGCAGTTAGTAGTTCCTCTTTAAATAAGTCAAACCTTATTTTTTGTAGATAACAAATGTCATGTTTACTGATCTACAGGGACTGATTGCTGGTTGTTTATATGTTTTGCTTCCTCAGATTCAATGAGTGGTTTTAACGAGTTGCTGAGATGGTGCCAGAACAATACCAGAGGGTACGACAATGTGAACATTAAGGATTTCAGCCAGTCCTGGAAGTCCGGCCTCGCGCTGTGCGCTCTCATCCACCACTTCAGACCTCATCTGATGTGAGTAGCTATCTTTGTGGGACTGATTGGGTTGTAATGATCCAAGCATTGCCATTCCTCCACCAATTTCTCTGATAATTAGTCCAAGATGTCAGTAGCTCTGTATCTAAAATGCAAAGAAGTCTGAATTAAGTCAGATGGCTTAGCATTTTATTTTGCAGCAAAATTGACTAAATCGCTGAAAAAGGATCTAAAATCCTACTGATTAAACACTATACAAATTGAAAGAGTTTGTAATTTCTGCTAAATTTCCTCCGTATAAAATGTTTATTTACCAAAAATTATTTCATTGTTTTGACTGTCCAAACATCTGGTTATGTAAATGTTTGAATGATGTTTCTCTCTTTCGCCCAAAGTGACTTTTCCTCGCTGGATGAGGCGAACAGAGTTCACAACAACCAGCTGGTGTTCAGTGTGATCCATAAGGAGCTGGGAATCCCTCCGGTCATGTCTCCCAGTAGTCAGATCGACAAGCTGTCCATGGTTCTCTACCTCACCCAAATCAAAGATGCTGTCACTTTGCCACCAAAAGGTAAATAATTTCACTCGGGTATTTTTCTATTCTGGAAATGTAAATCTGAAAATCATCTCAATTTGAACTGAGACCATGGAGGTGCATTTTTATAAAGTAGAAAGTCATTAACCCTGCATTCATCCAGTGGCAAATTTGTAATGAAATTTTAAAATGTGATAAAGAAAGTGTGAATTAGGTGTGTTTCCATGCAGTTACTGCGTGCGTTTTAGTGATACAAATTACACTTCTTTTTGTGACTCGTGTCTTAAAGAAGCATATTACAAATTGATATGTTTTTCAGTTTATGGGGCTAAAAGAGAGTATTAAATGGTACTTAATGTCACCTTTATCATTATCACAATCGTACAACAAAATATTATTATGATGATATGTAATCAGTAATCTTTATGAAGGCCATAATGTTCCTCTTCATGTAAAGGCCGTAAAACTAGTTTTCCTTCGCTGTGAGACGATGAGTCAGGTTGAATTATTGAAATAAATTAACTTATTCAGATTTACTGAGGTGCAGCTGTGCTTCTGAAGACGGTTGCTTAGACACCACGCTGCATTTGCATCACCTTAAAAGGAGTCAGGTGTTTTCCCTACAAAATGCATTCAGTGGCTCTGTCTCTTTAAGATCAGGGTACCCATAATTCACTGGGCTTAAGTGGCTTGTGCCGTGCTCAGAGCCAGCCTGTACTGGTTGTGTTGCTCTCCTGCACTGAGCCAGCCCAGCAGCAGGCAGAGCGAGCGGTGGGTTTTTTGGGCTCTGGCGGGGGGTGCAGCCTTTCTTCCAGGGCAGATATTCCCTCCACTGTCAGCAGCAGAGGTATTTTCACAGCAGGACGGTAATGCGGCGTAGACTCAATCGACTACTGGCAGTGGATGAGCTGAAGTGGGCGTGATAGGCGCTCTCGTCTGCTTTGCTGCTCTGCTCGGGATCGGCTGAGCGATGCGCAGGCAGGAGGGAGCAGTCAGTCTCCAGTAACCTCATCTGAATGAGAGGAGAGGGGGAGCGTTGGTGATACCGGGAATGAAGAGTTTTGGTTTGGGTTGACAAGTTGAAATCTGCTGCTGCTGCTGCTGCTGCGACGCCACAGAAATTAGAAGCAATAATCAAATAGGATGCAGCTTACCTTTTTAAAGCTTTAAAAGAGAAAATACGGCATCAGAATTTATCAAGTAAAATTATAAATGGGGAAATGGTGAGTATTCAGGTGGAATCTGCATTAATTTGTCTCTTCTTTTCTTTCTTTCTGACATTTCTTTCCCTTTCTGTTGACGACAGAACCTGCAGGCCCCCTGCCACCGACCACGTCTCTGAGTCTCTCTAGGACAAAGTCAGCTGTCTTTTTCCTGAGCAAGCTGAAGCACCTCTCACTGCAAAAACAAAAGGTAAGACCACTGAGTTAGGGATTACACAGCCTGCAGAAATATCTGATCAGGATGTTTTCAGACACTCTTACTTGCTGGTCTGAGGAAACAGATGTGTGTTCTCCTTTGGTTTATATTTTGTGACTTTTAAGGTTCATAATATTGCTTTTTGAGGTCTTTGGATACAATTCTCTGTTTTCTCTGCAGGAAAGACTGGCGACTCTGAAACGAGGTGCACAAGCTGAGAAAATCATGGAAGATGAGAAACCTGTGAGTTTTATTTGGTTCTTCACTTTAACTGTCAGTGTCTTCCCTTACTTTTATTTACTGATTCTTCCATTTGCCCTTCCTCAGACGTCCGTGCTACCTGCGTCTCCTGAAGTGCATCCAGCTCCTCCCGCTGCGGCCGCCGCCTCTCCACCACCAGAACCAGAACCAGCCGAGACTCTGCTGACGACCGACAACGAGCAGTGCTACTTCTGTGGGAAAATGGTGTACGCGGTGGAGCGCATCAGTGCTGAGGGGAGGTTCTTCCATCGGAGCTGCTTCACCTGCCACAGCTGTGGCATCACCCTCAGATTGGGAGGATACGCCTTCGACAAGAACAGCGGTGAGTTAAGCATTATTTGCGTCTGACATGACTTCAATCCAAAATACTTTAGATTTATTTAATCTGCCAAATAAATCAGTCGTATCTCCTTTGCAAACCTCATTAAGGCGTGTCCGTACGAAGTGTTTGTGCAGATAGGAAAGCAACCTGTGTTCATACTTGCAGCTTCAAGTCCCCACCCTCCACTCAAAGTGCAGATTTGCTGATGCACTTTGGTAGATTATTTTTTTTAAACTATGATTACGATTAAAGGCAGTGAATACATCCATATCCTGCAGAGTCGTTGAATGCAGGATTGAGTGGTGATTAAACATTTTCTACTTGCACTTAAAAGCCAGAGATAAAAGATGCAAAGAGCTGTCAGCCCTAGTTTGTCAGAGCAGATGGAGCAGGAAGGTGGATGGGTAATTGTTTCTTTCTGTCAGCACTTGTATGTGTTTAAATATAAAATTTTCTCAGTACTTCCAGTCTTTAAAGTCTCTTTAAATCTACACCAGGATCACTCCAAGGAGAGCTTGCTTTTTAATGATTTGTAGCAAACATCTAGTAGACATAGTTAATTTAGCATTAATACCAATTTTTTAATTAATTTTGCAGTGAATTATTTTACATTTTTAATGTAAAGAGGTATGAAAAGAAATATTTTATTTCTATCTATTGTAGAGCTGCTATTTCAGTCTATTCTAATAGAGTGAAATATTTTAAAGATAATTTTTTAAAGATCAGGAGCAGAAAAATTATTTAATGGTGGGAAGTATTTGAAGATGCCTTCATCTTAAAAATGTGGCTCTTAAATTATTTTATTTTTGTTGGGTTCAAACTTGTTTTTTTATTGTTATGTTAAACAATTAAAAAGAATTTTAAAACATTAATAGACTGCTATTTCAGTCTATTTTAATGAACTGAAATAGCAGTTTCAGTTTATTAACTGCTCAGTTTATTAACTGCTCAGATTCAGTTTATTTTAATAAACTGAAATAGCAGTTGTGAGGTTTTTCCACACATCTTTTTACAGTTATGCTATCGCCATGCAAAATGCCTCTGCAAGACAAAAACGCACTGGATTTTTCAGAGATTTCTGAACCTCAATAACGGCATAAAATGATCCAGTTGAAAAGACTTTTGCTTTTTTTCAACAGAGCACGTTATTGTTGTGACCTTGTCAAACTATATTAAAGATTGTAGCTGAAAATTTGTAAATGAATATTATGATCTCATTGAGCTGCTGAATGACTTTTATTTCTCCTCTTTTCTCATTTAGATTAAAAATTAAGCATCAAAAAACTCTTAAACTGATAGCAACTAAGATGGCAAAGGGGGGCTTGGATTATTGTAGTTATATAGTGTTGAGATGGAACAAAACAAATGAAGATTGTTTAACCCTGAATGGAGTTATCTGACACATTATACGTGGGTCAGCATCAATCTGAGCCCCATTTGGTTGAGAAATGCTTGATTTTTAAATCCTGCATGTGTTCAGGGTTTCCACCTGCTTGATTTGTGATTTATAAAAGCTCAGAGAGGATGTCATCTTTGTGGGTTTGTACCGAATGTTTTAAGAGGCTTTTGACTGCCTGACAGGTAGATTTCTATTTAAAATGCTGTCTAAAACATTCACAGCCCCCTTCGGTCTCACAGCAACCAGTACAGCTGAGCGTTGTCTCAATATTTCTTTTATGAGGAAGAGCTTTGCATATTAAAAACGGCAGCGTGCCATCAATCATGATGGGGAGCCCACTGTGACCCGGGCAATTCTGGAATGCTGCTTTTAAAACCCAGAGGTGGGCAGAGTACTGAAGATTGTACTCATGTAGGCGTAGCACTACTTTGACATATTTTTGTAAAAAGTCTAGTCAAGTACTGAGTAACTGATCAAATTATAAATTATTTAAAAATTACCTAATCAGGTGGACCTAAAGTTAAATGGAAATTTTTGTATTTTAAGTTCATATTCATTCATATAAGTACCAAACAATAACATCAGGCAAAATATTTTTTTTTTCAAAATCAATTTTTTTCAATATAAAGTTTATGAAACTTTGACAAAAACTGCTGGTGCGTGGTGAATTTTTTTAAGACAAGTTTATTCTTCACTAAGTGGGTAGAGAAAACAGAAATTTGAATCGAGTAAGAGTAGCGATACTTCATCATAAAATTACTGAAGTAAGGAGTAAAAAGTACAGCGTAGCAAAAATACTCCTAAAAGTACATTCTTTGACAAAAGTCACTCTGGTAAATGTGACTGGTTACTACCAGACTATGGTAAAGCCTTTACATGGATAACAATTTTTGTTTACGATGCTGATATTTTTACAAAAGGAAAACATGTGAACATTTTTACCTCTTCTCTTCCCACAGGGAGATTTTACTGCGAGATGCACTCTGAAGATTTGTTGCTTGATAATGGTGTCGAAGCATCCTGTGAGGTGGGTCACTGACCGAACAGACGGGAGGGATTCTCTGGGTTTTTGTGGTGCAGTGGTCTGTATATTTCACTCATAACTTTGTTATTTAGGACATTGATGAAGATGAAGAGAACGGACTTTCCAGTGAGAGCTACACGCCGTCTCCATCAGATGAAGAGTACTTCCTCAAACCAGATGGTGTCTCCTCTACTGTCACACATTCAGATGACCAAGAAGAACCGGATCAGACTATCCATCAGTCCAAAGGAGACTCCCAAGAACCACAGAAGACGAGCACTTTTCCAGATCCTGCATCTAAACCTGAGATATTGGAGCCCCCTCAAGATGAGCCGATGGCTTTTCCCGTTCCAAAGCCACGCCTGTCCCGTCAGACGACCCCCACCTCCGAGCCCTCGCCTCCAGTGGCGAAACCTCGCAAAGTCATCCTGACTCCGCAGACACCTTTTCCTGAAGCGGCTCCAGAGGAGACCTCTAAAGCAGGACCAGATTTCTCTCTCAAACCACTGCGAAAGCTTCAGCTGTCCATCGAGGAGCGGAACGAGCTGGGGAATCTGCAGAGCTTCAGCGCAGACTCAGACTCCGAAACCCAAGGCGGGTCGTCCTCCTGCTCGTCTTCCTCCGCAAACGCAGGTGGGCCTCCTAAACAAGAGGGCCAGGAAGGACCAGAAGAAGAGGGCTACTGGAGCGGGAGCACAGCTAGTCTCATCCGTGAGAAGAAGAACCGTCTCTGCTTCAAGAGAAAAGAGATGCCAAGCGGGCAGAACCGAGTCCGGTCCAAGTTTTCCCCCTGGAACCTGTCCTCACCGAGGATCAGCAGAGACTGCCGACTCACCGTCCATCCAGGCAGAGTCGGTATGTGGATCCCTGATCTTCTGATATGGGAGGAAAACATACTTTACTCCACTTTCAGTGAGAATATTATTTTTTAAATACTTGGAAAAGCTCAAACATTCTGCTAAAGTCTTCCAGTACTTTGTTCTCTTTGACAGCTTATTTCTTCTTCATACTTCAACCTAGAAACTCAATTCAACTTTTGAACAAGTCAACATGATAAGCTACCTTCAGATGATGAAACGTTTTGACATCCCCTATAGTTTTTCTAAAATCACAAGTTAAGTTTTATGGCCATTTTCATTTTTACAATGTAATAAAATTTATGGGATTCTTCAACTGCCACAGCGCAAAAATTAGCGCTTTCTCAAGTTTGTTTTTTCCCAAACAAAATGGTGCTGTCCGTACATATTTCACTCTATGGAAATAATCTTTACTTCTAAAAGTAGCTACGCGTGTCTGTGTTGTGAAAATATAAACGTCTTTGCAATAAGTCTTGCATTTTTCTTTCAAACACTTGTGGAGATCAGGCATGTCACACTTCTACTCTTCTGCTATTTTAGATCTGCTTATCTGCAGCTTTCTTCTTGTTTCTGTCTTCAACTTTGTTCAGCTTTGCTTCTCTTCAGCGTCTTCCAGTCCGTTCTTTCTGCAGACTAGCATTCTCACGGATGTTTAGCAAGAAACAACCTTTTTTCTAATTTATCTACATTTTTACTCTTAAAACAGAGACGACCTTCCATCACGTTCATAGCACGGACGGTGTTGAGGATGAGGATGATGACGACGACGATGATGATGACTATATGTTTGATGAACAGGAAGACTTGTTTGACATGAAGGTAAAGGTCCGAAGAGTTTGTATTTATAATAGGAAATACACTTAATGTTCTTCATGTGTTGAATGTTGTCTCTTTCCCTGCAGCAGGAGCCATCTGACCCGGTTCAGGCAAAAAAGTTTGAGTTGAAGAGGATGAAGACACTGCAGAGGCGAGCCAAGATGAGTGTAATGGATCGCTTCTGCAAAGCTCAGGTTTGCACGAAAGTCAAATATCATCAACATATCTGTTGACTTAATGTGCTTAGACCTGGAGTTGACATGCATCCTGGGTAATCTGAGCAACTTCTCTACATTTTGCAGAACTAGCAGGTTTTTGTGTCAATTTCATTTCATCATCTTGTTCTTTATTTAGTGGAACATAGTAGAACTGAACCTTTCATTTACAGGTTCATCTTAATAAATTTAAATATCTTCCAATTCCAAAAGTAAAACTCATGCAGATTTGTTACTTACAGAATAATATTTTTCAACGCTTATTTATGTTTTTTCAATTAGCTTTAATTATTTTCCATAAATTTGTCAAACTTTTGGGATTTTGCAGCAACTCGGATTAAAAGGAAGGGGGAAAAGGTTAAATGTTGGTTTTCTGCTGTTGCCCTGTTATAAATGTAAATGATTAGCCTTCATAATATCTCTGAATGCTTTTATTCAAGCAGCTCTACTGGTTAAGGACTAAAAGCCCTCTCTGTGTTTTACTACGTCACCGCTGTTAATGTTTACATAAAGCCTGTTTGTTTTTTCACTGAACCTGAAAAAACATTAAGTCTGGGGTCTGCTAATGTAAAATAAAATATTACTTATTTTCCAGTCAATCCAGCGTCGACTGGAGGAGATTGAAGTCTCCTACAAGGACCTGGAGGAGAAAGGCGTGAAGCTGGAGAGAAGCCTGCGTAGACAACCCAGTAGGTCTTTTATTTGTTTTTTGAACTAATATTTATTGCAGTTTGTTGTTGTGCAGTTTTTATTTGTTGAATTTCTGCTTGTTTTATGGCTATTATACACCCATTACCTTTACCCATTTACTATCCACACTACCTTTAGACAGAATCAATATTATATTTTGCTAAATGTTGTTTTTTTTTTTTTTTTTACTTCTGCTCAAGTTTAATTTTCCCAATTAAATTCCATAAATGTCTGATTCACCTGATGCTGTTGTAAAGGGAAAAAAATATCATTGTTCCTTCATTCCTGGTGCTAAAATCCATCCTGAATTTGGTTGTTAAGTGTAATTTAATTTCCCTTTGGGTTTGGTAAAGTATTTTTAAATTTAAATTTGATTGTGAGTGTCTGTACATTCATTCCTAAGGTTGTTAACATACAACTAAACCCACATTAAAGTCAGTTGTGAACACAGTCAGTTTCTTACATTGAAATAACAAAAAAGCAGCTTTACTCCATTTGCATATTTAGAAGGAAAATGTTTCTTTATTATTTTGTAAGTCAGCTGAATGTCTTTTTGAGCGTTCCCATGTGACCCATGTCAGATTTCAAATGGTTCTGATATTTGATCAAACTCATCTTCCACTTTTTAATAAAAAAAAAAAGCCCAAATGATTCACAAACTATTTGTTTTCTCCCTCGTCCAGACAACAGCGATTCCTCTGAAACGATTGAAGAATGGATCCAGCTGGTCCATGAAAAGAACGCCTTGGTCTCGGAGGAGTCGGACCTCATGGTGGAGTAAGTCGCAGCGTATCAGGAAACGAGCACAGCCGTGGAGTTAGTAACAGCAGACCTTTGAGCAGCCGGTGGTCACTGTTTGCTCTCTCCATGGCAGCGCTGCGCCTTCATGTTGCCTGTTTAATGACCTGCAGCATCAGCAGGATGTGCTGCAGACGTGGCTGAGCTGTAGTTTGTTTTTCCCCTCAGGTCCCGACAGCTGGAACTGGAGGACAAGCGCAGCACGTTGGAGCTGGAGTACAGGAAGTTAATGGAGATAAAAGGTGGGTGGTTCCGTCTGCAGGAACTCTGACCTCGCTCTGAATGCCATTAAAGATACAAATACTCAACTTAAGAGCAACCAACACTGCAGTATTTTACTTTGCATGTCGCTGCAGTGCTTTGTCGATTTGCTGTTTTTCTCCGTTCTAAACATCTTGTATCTCTGCACAGTCAGTAAAAAATATCTAAATCTGTTGTTTTTTGCTTGATTAAGTTAATTAAACTTGTAATCATCCCATTTCTTTGTTCAATTCGCTACAAGTCTAACAAATAATGGAGTACTCTATACCATATACTTTTGTAAAGCTTTAAAGTAAGATGTCTAATTAAGTGCAGCTTGAGTTCAGTAGTCTGAGGCACTAAAAAAAGTGAGTTTATTGCAAATTTTTTGCAAAAAATGGCAAAAAGCATTGGGTTTACATAACTACTTACTCCCACCTGCAGGTGGCAGTATTTACTTCATTCACACTGCTGCCTCAGCCTTTAATGTGATGAGTAACAAAAATCAAGATATTTAAGTTCTTGGAACAGAAATGTTTTTCTTTTTTCCTAAGCTTTACCATTTTTTTTCTATATGTAGATTTTAAAAGGGATTTAATGAGTTAAAATCACAAAACTAATTTTGAAATCCTGAATGGATTGATTGTAAATTTAACATTGAAGTATGTTTTTCAGTAGAAATGCACCGATCCGATATTAATATCTGTATCGATCCTGATATTGAGAAAAAATCTGGATTGGGTATCATGGATAAAGTGGATCGGTGCATCCTTATATTTTTAGCACAGAAAAATATCACTTGTTTACAAGTAATTTGTGTTTATATGTCTTTTCTTTTCCTTTTCAACAGATAAGACACCAGAGCAGCAGGAAGAAGAAAACCGGATCTTTGATCAGATTCTTGAGGTGGTGGAGATGATGGACTCTCTAGTCACATTTTTGGATGAGAAGCGGCAGAAAGAAATGAGCGAAAAGGAAGAAGCTCTCTCCATCAAAGAGGCCAAAAGACACTCCAAGGCAGGAGCTCAAGTTCAGTGGGCTTAAGCGTTTTGGACACACACACACACACACACACACACAGGCCGGATGAACCTGCACAGACTGTAGGTGACGCTTTTTCTCTGTGTGAGATTCAGACTTGGAACCTGAAGGGTTAAACTTTGCAAAGCCAAAGATGAGACGACATCATTGTTGGAGGCAGCAGACTGCCAGCGATTCCCTCAGAGGAAGAAAAACTCGAGGTTGCGTGGATATCCTGGTGGTCACATGTCCCGGCAACAAACTTTATTTGAAAGCTGATGTTTACACGTCTGTTAAGCAATCACCCGGAGACCTACCTGCTTCAATGTCATAAACCTGAAGTCGAGAGAAATCAGAGATTAGAAACCTGCAGAAGGACCTTCAGATAAACACAGGAGGGATTCTGTTTCTGCAGACATGTTGGTTTATTGTTTATAAATAATTTTAACTGTACATTTAATTACCACTGGACAAAATTCTCATCCAGGATATCTAGAGTCTGTTTTATACGTTTGCATACATGATATAGACACGAGTGGGACCTGAATGAGGGATTCAAAGTTTGAGATTCTTTTTGTATTCAGTTTGTTTTCATCTGTTACTGTTGATGAATTTTGTAGCATTTTCAGCTTTTCGCCACGTTCAGTCTTCACAGCATGCTGGTTTGATAATCTCAGGGCTCGGCCGTTGAGTTGTGCAGGGTCACATGTGGTTTGTCTGGGTGTAAACTGGAGAGGAAAATCATCCAGAATGAGACCGGTGGGTTGGACTTTAATGCCTTCATTCATCATTTGCAAATGAAAGAAATTGAGACTGAAACGGATCAGTTAATAGAAGCCTTACGCCATAATTATCATCCTGCTGCCATTTTGTGCCATTTGAACCACTTCACAGTATATCAAATAAAAATATCACACTTTGAGTCGTTTTTAATACTTTCTTCCCACGCAGAAGCTACATACATCAATATTAACTGTTTATTGATAATGATGATCTGCTGCTGCTGTACTTCACACTTCAAACCTCTAGGGAGCGCACAAGAGTCAAGATAAGGACTCGACTCTTCTCAAGAGTCTTTAGAGATTCTGACTCAACCGCTTCTGATTTGTGAGCTGGTTCTACTCTTAATAATAATTAAAAATAAAAAGAGAAATGCGACACTGAATATTTTCATTTATCTGTGATTCATGTTGCACTTTTCTAGATTTGAAGGCAGTTATCTAAATGATTCGTGTTCTACAAATTAGGTTTTGCATTTGAAATTTAAATAATTAATTCTGTAAGGAATAATGAGCTGAATCCCTTCCTGTGAACGATTGACCCGGCTCTGCAGGATCCTTCATCGTTACGTCAGCTGGGAAAAGATCCAACCCTCTGCCTGCAACTCTAAACAGGATTAAATGCTATTGGAAAATAGTTAAATAATGATTAATCTATATTTTTAAAAAGTACACAATGAAGAATCTTTCTTTATTCAAGTCTTGCATTAATTTTTCTACACAATTGATGCACATGTTGAAGAGTTTTGTCTGGGTTAAATGAGGATCTGTTAAAAATAAATTAAAATATCCAATATGTGGGCAGCATGAACTACAAGAGGTTTTAATTTTACCTCTAAAATAACTTACTGTTAATTCAACAAAAGCACATTTGCTGACTAACTGCGATTATTTCTGGCACCTCCTGACCTTTAAAGCCACCCTGAACATTTGGACTTTCTAAATAAAAGTGCATAATTGCAGAGCGCCCACTTGCTTCTAAATAAAAATGATTGTTTAACCTCATATTATTTTAACAAACCAATGTTGTTTTTTCCAACAGATTTCAAGCTAGTGGTGTGTGCAGCTGCCACATGCTCTCTACTCCCATCCCTTTAATCCAGGTTATATGAGCATGGATTAAATTAGCACCCAGATGAACACAAGGTAGTTTAATTAACCAACCTCCTGGTTCCTTTATGTCAACAGTGAAACATGCAGTAATAATGACAAATGTTACAATCTCCTTTTATTATTTCAGGAACAATTTAAATTATGTAAGGCCTTTGATCCATTTAGTGTAATCCTGTGGCCATTAATTTAGCCACGGGGAAACTGAAGAGCTGCAGGTGGTTTACATCACAGAAATGACATAATGAAAGGTTGAATCTTAGATAACGGCTGGTGGGGATTAACGTGCTGCTGGAAGGACAGCGCGGCTCTAATCACACACTTAAAAAACAAAACAGTGGCAAATTACACTCAGAAAATTACGTTTTGGATATTTCCATTTAGTTTAACTTAAATAAGAACTTTTGTTTTTACATTGTGGAATAATTACAGAAGAAAAAACAACAGGAAATTTACAACAGAATGTCAATAACTTGTTTTCAACTTGGCAACCAATAAATTGCACATTATCTCAAACAAAACTGCTACTCAGTCACATTTCTGTTGAACCCTGTGTAATAGTGTTTAATTCAAAATGTTTCACATATTTGATGTTTTGATATTTTTAGGACTTTACAGAGTAAACAGCTGTGATTTAACTTGACTGGAGGAACCGACACGGCTTACAGTTTGAACAGGAACATATTTATAATTAAACATCAGAAAACCAAGATCAATTCATGATATTTTTTATTTAGTTGGGAAATTTTCTATTAGTGTTACTCACTGAGAAAATGGCAAAATGAAATTGGTCTGAGGCAAAACACAACATTTTCACAGGAGCTTTATTTATGCATTTTTATGAAGAAAGATTTATGTTTTGTTTTCTTATTTACCTGTAGTTTATAGACTATTTTGAGCTGTAAAACTTACGTAAGCTCCTGTCCTGCCGACATGATGGCTCCTCAAAAAAAAAAATCACTTGAAACACCTAAAATAGCAGATGACCACAATAACCTCTTTAGCCAGTATCCATAGCAACATAAAAGCGATAATCACTTTGTTCGTATTTTGTCTCTTTTTGCATCAGATGGATTCAGTTCAGGTAGCCGAGTCCATCAGAATCCCTTCGTTCGTTTGTTTTGAGCTTTTACAAACATCTTAAACATAAATGAACAAAGAAAACAATAACATAATATCAGAATATGCAGGACAGATGTTTTGGGGATTTTATAGATCCAACTTCTGCAAGTTTTCTTAACCAGTTTAACACAGGAGTCTGCAACCTGGACCAACTGCACTTCATAACATTGACTAAATGAATAAAAAACAGTTTCTTTAATATAGATATAATGACAAATGCAGGAGTTCAACAGTATTTTGTCTTTTTTTCTGGAATATTTGCACTTAATGTCCACAAAGAATGATCCTAAGGTACTATCATCCTTTCACATCTGTTTTTTTTTTGTTTTGTTTTTGCATTTTCTGCCTCAGAAAAAAATAATATTCGTCCTTTTTTATTTTTCCTTTATTTTAAATCCTAAAAAATAAATTTAATGGTGGTTCTTTAAAAATTAAAATACATTTCCTAAAGTTGATATTTGTCTAATTTTATAAGTTTGTTCTTTGTATTTTTGGTTTTGCACTTTCTTTCCAGAAAAAATAGAATATTCATCCTTTTTTATGGTTTCTTTATTTTAAGTCCTGAAAAACGAAACATAGTGGTGGTTCCTTAAAAATTACAGCAAATTTCCTTAAGTGGACATTTGTCTACATTTATTAGTTGACATTTTTCAAAACGCCATGTGACATTTGCAGCTCTAAAGGAGTTTTATTTGTTTTTCCTGAGAACAAAGTGATTCTTAAAGGTTGCAGATCCCTGGTCTAAAAGACGTCTGCAGGGTCTGCTGTGAATAATCTCAGTTTCCAATAAAGAGATTAAAAATAACCTCATAATTGTTCCCAGTCTGAGCATTCGGCAGGTCATTGCTGATACATTTCCATCTAGCTGCAGCATTACCTCATGTTTTATATGGAAAACATAAGAGCAAACTTATGTTGTTGCTTCTGAATTTCAGATTTTTACATAAACTTCTTTGTTTCATCATGTCGTAAAATTAAAACCAAAAGAGAGCACAGTTTGTCTTTATCACTAAACATAGCAGCACATCTGCATGTACCCAGGATCTCTCTTCTCAGATGCATCATTTAATTTAAGCTCAATAAAGACTTACTGCATCGTGCGCAGACAGTGGTAATGTTTACCAGCCATAATACGTGACCAGAGGGGACCATCTGCGTGGTCTGCACAACATGTCCTCTGTCCCTGCTGCACGCCTGTTCGTACGGCAAGTGACAAGAGCACCTGATGCAGATTAATACATAAGCCTGTTAAAGGTTGCCCTGAAGTCGAGTATACCGCAGCATACCGCAATAATCCAAAGCCCTGTAGCTAAAGGACGCCTGCTGACCTACTGTACATTATCTGTGAAAGTGATGTCAACCCCAGAAGCTGTGAAGGAAATGTTTGTACCCATATAATGGATCTGATTCCTCTAGAATGGTAAAAATAAAAAGTAGTAAGAAGTAAATAAGAGTAATAAAGTATTTGGTAAAAGTCCTCCTGAAGTACTGAGTAACTGATCAAATTACTGAAGTACTGAGTAACTGATCAAATTACTGAAGTACTGAGTAACTGATCAAATTACTGAAGTACTGAGTAACTGATCAAATTATCAATCATTTAACATTTAAATATTATATCATCAAATGGATCAAAATATAAAGTTAAGGGGAAATTTTGGTATTAAAGGACCAAAATAACAATAATTCACATAAGTAACCAAAAAAAATAACCAAATCAGCCAACCAAATTAGTTTTTTTTCCAATATAAAACTTATCAAACAAAAACTGCAGTTGTGTGTCTGTGCCTGGTGAATTTTGGCTAAAACATATTTGCTCCCCAACGCAACATTTACACCTGAAAATGGCTGCTAACAGATGTGCAATAATACAACCACAAATCTTTGAAAAGCAACAGTAGAACCTCCTGCACATCCAACAAGAACGCAGCAAGTAGTTTCTGGAGTGTAAGTCAACAACAAAACACTTGCTTTTACTGAAGTCACTGTTTTTGCTGTATGTACGGCGCATACAGCAGTAAAACCAGCTGATGAAACGTGTTGGAGCTCCACTTGTGTTGCTAGATAACAGGTGGGGCTTACCAATCAGGAGGTTTTTGAAATGGCTCATTTTCCAGACACCAAAAATACGGTCCGATGTTGTTGTTGCTGTTTTATGTGCTTGGGATGTTTTTAGAAGCAACTGTGAACTAAATAAAAAGTATAAAATTGTGCAAAATGTGAATTTTGTATAATAGTTCT